>NC_066584.1:47472498-47773748 GCF_024323335.1 Lathyrus oleraceus | reverse complement strand
ATGTTTTAAAGCACTTCACTTTGCACACCTTGAATTTCCAGCTCAGATTTCTCACTTGATAGAGATCTTGAGGACAATCCAAGGTTACATGGGTGATGTACATCACCCCAGCTTTATTTTGGTACCTGGCTCATGCGTTTTGGTTGAGGTTAAAAAACCTGCAACTGGTGGTCGGAGTTGGTTGGTCCACCGGAGAAGATGATGGTTTCCACCACCATCCCCACGTGGATCCTCCTGAGCCTTTAGATCTCACTTGAGCGTTCTAATCTCAGCCATGCATTCTATTGACTTTTTTTAATCCATTGTGTCACGCGCTGGACTTGAGACCACGATGGAAGCGCGCCTCTGAGCCATTGTATGTGTCCACGTCAATTAATGAAGTGGATCCAGCGCTCCTGGATTTTTGGCATTTTCTAATTTCTGTTTTATTTTCTTTTATTCCATTTATTTTCAAAAATTCATAACTATTTTATTTGGAATCACAA
Organism: Lathyrus oleraceus; assembly: GCF_024323335.1. Classification (NCBI taxonomy): domain Eukaryota; kingdom Viridiplantae; phylum Streptophyta; class Magnoliopsida; order Fabales; family Fabaceae; genus Lathyrus; species Lathyrus oleraceus. The sequence continues at coordinate 47,773,263 of NC_066584.1, read as the reverse complement.
AAATATGAGACCAACACTAAAAATTTTCTTGAAAAATCTAGTTTCATAATCTGATTTTTAATTATTTTTGTGATTCCATTTAATATTTTTTTTTGAATTATTTTGTTTTTAATAGTTTTTAATTCATTTTAAATACTTTTTGATATCCAAAAATTCCAAAAATATTTTCTTAACATATATGAATCATAATAAGTCTATGAAAAATATTCTCATCAATTTCTTAATTGATTTGAGATTTATTTGAGATTTTAATTCATTTGTGTTATATTTTATTGTTTTTAATTGATTTTAAATAGTTTCTGTTTTCAAAAAATGTTGAGAAAATTTGTCAAACCTTGTTTGACCATGTTAGACCTATGATGATTCAATTGGACTTGTTCAAGTTGATTTGAGTTGAATTTGAGGTTTGACCATATTTTGTTCATTTTATTTTATGTTTTATTTTAATTTCAAAAATACCAAAAAATATGTTTGACTTTGTTGACTTCTCTCCATTTCTCTTCTATTTACCATTGGTTGGTGATGATTTCATTCACATTTGATCATTGTGTTTTGATTATGTCATTTGAATTCTCCTTTTTTATCCATTTCATTTCATCTTCATCTTCTTCTTTTTATTTTTGGCCAATGAGTTAATGATTTGTGGTTGGTCTTGACATATGAGAGGCTTAACCTTCTTTGATCCAAATCAAACTCAACTTGATCAAAGATCAAGTGAGTTGCTTTGTGTCCAAGATAGGTTGCTTCTTGGTCAAGCAAAAAACCTAAAATCCATACAAGGCTTTCCCTCTTTTCTTTTGGCATGGCAAGTTGTAGGGGCTTGGCTTACTAGTCATGATCTCTAACTTGTGTTTATTTGCCTATAATTTTATTGGTCGGCCTCAGATAGGTGTGACTACTACATTAGTCCACTTACGATTGCTTAACATAGCGTTAAATTGTCTTATGACACACTAACATTAACTACTAACTACTAAATTTAATTCAAGCATTTATTTCTTGCAATTTACTTTAATGAAATTTACTTTCTTGCTCATTTATTCATATTGCCTTTTCCTTTTGCTCACTTGAGCTCATATTTTATGTTTATATCATTTTCCTTTTGCTCATTTGAGCTCATTATTGTATATAAATATATTGTTGCTTTGTGTTTGTTTTTGTGATTGTTTGTGTGAACCCAATGCAAAAAGGAGAAAAGACTTAGAATTAGGACCTTACCTATGCTTAAAGGAGTTCAAGAGCAACTAGGCCCCATGCCTTTAGAATGCTAAAATTGTTCAAGAGCAACTAGGCCTCATGCCTTTAGAATGCTAAATCTTAAAAGTTGACTTCAAAGGACCCCTAATCTAAACTCATTCTTCGTCCATTCCTCTTATTGCATTGTGAACTTTTTGATGTTTGTTCTTGTGTGATAGGTATTCCAAACTTGAGATAGTAAGGAGGATCATTGTCATGAATAGCCAAGTTAAGAGAGACAAGGCAAATGGAGATCATAGGAGCTTGAATGAATATTTGTTTGATTGCTTGAGTTAATTGCTAAGTCCAAAGGCAAGGAGCATCTTGAATCATCATTATGATCTCAAGAAAAGGAACTCCAAGGGTTTTATCTCTTCTCTTATCTTTGCATGTTTAGGACTAGCCCTTCTCTTCTTCTCTCCACTCTAACCCAAGCCAAACTCATTTTGTGCAAACTTTGATATTGTTTTCAAATTAGAAACCTAGGCATTATGCCTTTGATTTTTCAAACTCTTTTCATTAATACTTATTTTGAATGAATCTTAAGTCAACTTTGACTTCATTTTGTGAATACTTCTAACTTGTAAATACAACTCACTTCAAGTTGTTTTTGTGGTTCCAATGACCACCTTTGTTAAAACCTTTTTCATAAACATTAGTCATTAGGTTTGAGTTATCATAGTGGTTGATGTAAACCTCACCTTATCCTTAGTGATTAGACTATAAGTCTTCCATACTTATTATAGGGTGGATCCCTCACTAGTATGTTGAAACTGACATTGTGGATTGTTGGTTTAGGTTGAGTTTTCTCCCTTTGATAACAAAAGACCTTAAGGCTTCTTGTAACACCCCGATAAAAATAAGATAATTATTTAATTTAAGTTAATATTATATTTATTAATTTAATTAAATAATTGGAATTATTGGATTATTATTATTATTATTGGAATAATAATTATTGGAAAATATATATAAGTTGGAAATAAGAAAAGAGTTCCATTTTGGTAAAAAGGGTTTTTACGTGAAACTCAGAGAAGCGGCTGAAAAGAGGAAAAAGGGAAAAGAGGAAGAGCGAGAGAGCAAGGGTTGAAGAACGGAAGAGCTTGAAGCTGAAGGTTTGCCGGATTAACTCAGGTAAGGGGGGGTTTATCATCGTTTAATGGGTATTATGGGATAACATGTACTGGGTAGTGATAAACCATTGATTTGACTCTGATTAGAATGATGTATGCTGAAATTGTGAAATATTGGATGAACGAAATTTGGATTATAATTGAAGGAAATTCGTAAGAATTAGATGTAATAATGTTAGGATTTGTGAAATTGAATAGAATATGATTGTGTTAGATGATATGAACGAATGTTGTGTAAGAATTGGACTGTGGAAGGTGGAATTGGAGAGATCTCGTAGCAGAGAAAACCATAGCAGATCTGGAAATCTGGTTTCTGGTCATACGCGTATGGCACTAGGCAATACGCGTATGAGATGGTCTGGTACGCGTATGGCACTAGGCAATACGCGTATGGATGAGGAAAATGATGTTTTGAACGTGATTTTGTCTCTGTTGGTACGCGTATGAGGATGTGGTACGCATAACATACGCGTATGAGGCAGATGATACGCGTATGGGTTTGGCTGAGAAATGGGCCATACGCGTATGGGACTAGGCAATACGCGTATGGGCAGAATTGTGATTTTTCTGTGCTGTTGTTGTGCAGTTTGTGGTTGTTCAGCTGAGTAATGTAATTTAGCTGATGTATGATATAGTAGGGATCAATTCCCGTTATTTTGAGCAGTATAGGTATTAGTAGAGTGTGCTAATACTGTGATTAATTAATTGACAGGATATGATGTTTTGATACATGTGTTGATGATGTATGATGGTATGCATAATGCTGTGGATGTATATATTATGTATGCAATTGTGAATGGACTGTTATGGCTTAGAGTGTGAGCATATGTCCATTGTGGATTATTGTTGATGATTTTGCATTGCTAGGTGAATTAGCATGCATATTGTGGCCTTTATGGTGGTAGCTAATTCCCATGGTGAGGAATTAGTGAGTTAGTCATTATGGACTGTTGTTGATGTTTGCATGCTAGGTGAATTAGCGTGCATAGCATGGCCCTTGGGGTGGTAGCTAATTCCCATGGTGAGGAATTAGTGAGTGAGTCACTAGGTCTCAAATGAGTGGGACTAGTGGGCTTAGTAGCCGTATCTGGATTTGATCGGTGAGGTTGAACTATATGTTCACGAATAGTCGGTACCGCATGCATGGAGTCTCATTGCATAATGTATGTATGGCGTATGATATGAATGGATGTATTCCAATATTTTACGTGTGTTTGTGTTGGTATTGAGTATGAGTATGAGTTGTGTTGGTATTGAGTATGATAATTGAGTTGATGTGCCGTTACTAAATGTGTGATATGATTAGGGTGATTAATGTGTTAAATTACTTAACATGACATGATATTTTATAATGCTTATTATATCGATTGAGGAACTCACCCTTACAACTATTTTTCAGGTAACGAGCAGTGCTTGAGTAGAAGCTAGTGCTTGGAGTCTAGTGTAGTCTCCTTAGTGGGTCATGCTCTGATAGATGTAACATCGGGACGGGATGTTTTACATTGTTGAATAATTTTACATGTAATGTGTTACATGTTTTGCATGATTGAGTTGTTCTCTATCCGCTGCGTATTGTGCAATGCTTTATGTTTTGATATAATAAAAGAGCATGACGATTTATTTTGGTGAATGGTGTGAAGAGATTGTGTGACACCCTTAATTGCATATTTACTCTGATTGATATATTGTTATTTTTAATTAAATATTTGGGGTTTTTTAGAAGGGTGTTACATTAGTGGTATCAGAGCATAGTCGGTCGAGTCGAGTCGTAATTATTCTGTTCCCCTGTACGGGATAGGTGTTGTGTAACCCTATCAGTACTTATTGTTTTAGCTTGTTGGGTTTTCAGAATAGAGATGGCTGGAAGAGGTAGAGACGATGCTGCGATTGCTGAGGCTCTGGGTATGCTAGCTGGAGTACTTGGAGGAAATCCGAATGTGGTAGGAATGGGAGCTGCTCGGCAACTGAGTGAGTTCCAGAAGAACAATCCTCCAATGTTCAAGGGAGCATACGATCCAGATGGTGCTCAGAAGTGGTTGAAGGAGATTGAGAGAATCTTCCGAGTGGCTGAGTGTGCCGATAACCAGAAGGTCAGGTTCGGTACGCATATGCTGTCAGAGGAAGCAGATGATTGGTGGGTTGCTACCCGCACTGAGTTGGAATCTGCTGGGAATGCTGAGATCACTTGGGCGGTGTTCAGAGAGAGATTCCTGAGGAAGTACTTTCCAGAGGATGTCAGAGGAAAGAAAGAGATAGAGTTCTTAGAATTGAAGCAGGGCAACCAGTCTGTTACGGAGTATGCTGCTAAGTTCACAGAGCTGTCAAAGTATTACACTCCCTATAACGAGGCTACTGGGGAATTTTCAAAATGTGTGAAGTTTGAGAACGGGTTACGTCCCGAGATTAAGCAGGCTATTGGGTATTAGCGGATTAGAGTGTTTTCTGACCTGGTTGACTGTTGCAGGATCTTTGAACAGGATACCAAGGCCAGAGCGGAGAGCTATCAGCAGAGGGTTGATAGGAAAGGCAAGAATCAGAATGATCGTGGGAAACCGTATGCAGCTGGCAAAGGTTTCCAGAGACAGAGTGGGATGAAAAGGCCTAGTGGGGGAGACTCTAGTGCCCCTGTTAAGTGTTACAGATGTGGTCAGGCTGGACATCGTGTCCATGAGTGTACCAGTGCTGAGAGGAAGTGTTTCAAGTGTGGAAAAGGTGGTCATTTGGCTGCAGAGTGTCGGTCGAAGACTGTGACTTGTTTCAACTGTGGAGAGGTGGGTCATATCAGTCCACAGTGTCCTAAGCCGAAGAAAGAGAATCAGTCGGGAGGCAAGGTCTTTGCTTTATCAGGTTCTGAGACTTCTGCAGATGATCGTTTGATCCGAGGTACGTGTTATATTAATGGCTTTCCTCTTGTAGCTATTATTGACACCGGTGCGACTCATTCCTTTATATCTTTGGATTGTGCTGTGAAACTTAAGTTAGAGATATCTGAGATGCATGGTAGTATGGTGATTGATACTCCTGCGAAGGGTTCAGTGACTACTACTTCAGTTTGTTTAAATTGTCCTTTGAGTATTTTTGGTAGAGACTTTGGAATGGACCTCGTGTGTCTTCCACTAGTGCAGATTGATGTTATCCTGGGTATGAACTGGTTGGTGTTTAACCGAGTTTATATCAACTGTTTTGATAAGACTGTGATGTTTCCTGAGATTGAGGAAGGAAAGAGTTTGTTTCTATCAGCAAGGCAGGTGAATGAGGAGGTAGCAGATGGGGCAGAGTTGTTTATGCTGTTAGCGACTTTGGAGGCTAAAGATAAACTGGTGATTTGCGATCTAGCAGTGGTGTGTGATTTTCCTGATGTGTTCCCTGAAGAAGTGAATGAATTACCACCAGAGCGTGAAGTTGAGTTCTCGATTGATTTGGTACCGGGTACTAGGCCGATATCGATGGCTCCGTACCGTATGTCTGCAGTTGAGTTAACTGAATTGAAGAGTCAGCTGGAAGATCTGTTGGATAAGAAATTTATTCGTCCGAGTGTGTCACCGTGGGGTGCACCAGTGTTATTGGTTAAGAAGAAAGAAGGTACTATGAGGTTGTGTGTGGACTACAGGCAACTGAATAAAGTGACGATCAAGAATCGTTATCCTTTGCCGAGGATTGATGATTTGATGGATCAGTTGGTTGGTGCGAGCGTGTTCAGCAAAATAGATTTGAGATCTGGGTATCATCAGATACGTGTGAAAACTGAGGATATTCAGAAGACTGCTTTCAGAACGAGGCATGGACATTATGAGTATTCTGTAATGCCTTTTGGTGTGACTAATGCGCCTGGAGTATTTATGGAGTATATGAATAGGATTTTCCATCCGTACCTAGATAAGTTTGTTGTGGTGTTTATTGATGACATTTTGGTGTATTCGAAATCTGAAGAAGAGCATGCTGAGCATTTGAGAGTGGTTTTAGAAGTTCTACGAGAAAAGAAGTTATTTGCTAAACTATCCAAGTGTGAATTTTGGTTAGAAGAGGTCAGTTTTCTTGGTCATGTGATTTCAAGAGATGGTGTTGCTGTTGATCCTTCTAAGATAGAAGCGGTATCTAAGTGGGAAGCTCCGAAGTCAGTTTCTGAGATAAGGAGTTTTCTTGGTTTGGCTGGTTATTATAGGAAGTTCATTGAGGGATTTTCTAAGTTGGCGTTACCGTTGACGATGTTGACTAGAAAGGGGCAAGCGTTTGTTTGGGACTCAAAATGTGAAGAAGGTTTCCAAGAGTTAAAGAGAAGGTTAACTACTGCTCCTATTCTGATATTACCAAGTTCGTCGGAATCATTTGAGGTTTACTGTGATGCTTCATTGTTGGGTTTGGGTGGTGTTTTGATGCAGAATAAGCAGGTTGTAGCTTATGCTTCGAGACAACTGAAAGTTCATGAGAGGAACTATCCGACACACGATTTAGAGTTGGCAGCTGTGGTATTTGTTCTGAAATTATGGAGACATTACTTGTACGGGTCAAGATTTGAAGTTTTTAGTGACCATAAAAGTTTAAAGTATTTGTTTGATCAGAAAGAGCTGAATATGAGACAGAGGAGATGGTTAGAGTTTCTGAAGGATTATGATTTTGGTTTGAATTACCATTCGGGTAAAGCAAACGTAGTGGCTGATGCATCGAGTCGGAAATCATTGCATATGTCTATGTTAATGGTTAAGGAATTGGATTTAATTGAGCAGTTTAGAGACTTGAGTTTGGTGTGTGAGAGTACTCACAATAGTGTTAAATTGGGAATGTTGAAGTTAACGAGTGGTATTCTGGATGAGATTAGAGAGGGTCAGAAATCTGATGTGCTTTTGGTTGATAAGTTGACTCTAGTGAATCAAGGTCGAGGTGGTGAATTCAGAGTTGATGAGAATGGTGTTTTGAAATTTGGTAATCGGGTGTGTATTCCGGATGTTACCGAACTTAAGAAGAGTATTCTTGAGGAAGGACATCGTAGTGACCTGAGTATTCATCCTGGAGCTACGAAGATGTATCATGATTTGAAAAAGTTATTTTGGTGGCCGGGAATGAAAAGAGAAATTGCGAGTTTTGTTTATTCTTGTTTGACTTGTCAGAAGTCAAAGATTGAGCATCAGAAGCCGTCTGGGCTAATGCAACCGTTGGCTATTCCAGAGTGGAAGTGGGATAGTATCAGTATGGATTTTGTTTCTGGTTTATGTAACACCTCAAAATTTGCCCTCCTCTCTTGGGACTAAGCTTAACATTGTGCATGCATTTTTAGGTCATTAGGCATTGCATATTGCATATCATGTGGTTACATTGTGCAAGCTATCCTCTCAAGTCTTGATCAGAAGATGAGGAAGTCAAAAGCAAGCCTAGGGGTTTATTGATTGATCATTGGCCATCTGAGGATTGGACTGTGAATTAGGGTTTCATGGTTCTCAATGGATGTTGGTCTTCATCTTGATTGCAGTGATACATCATCATCATTATGGTTGGGTTTCATCAGGAGATGGAGGCAGATTCCTTGAGATTAGGGTTTTGACCACTGGTCAACCCTAATCAGTTGCATTGGGCCAGTCAGGGCATAATCAGGAGATGGGGTCTATGGTGGTTATGGGGTTCATTCTGTGATTATATTGAGCTTATTAAGGCTAGGGTTTCACCCTTGAGCCATTTCAGTTGAAGATTGGGGCTTAATTTGATCTATGCATGGCCAAATTCATCTGTCAGTTGGAAAAGTCAACTGTGGTCAACTGTACATGGTCTAATGGATTTGGAGGTGGAAGTGAGTTGGATACACTTCATTCATGTGGGAATAAGTGTTATTTGACATCTCAAAGCTTAAGAATGAAGAAAATCAAGTCAGAACAAAAACTGCCAAAAATAGAAAGCGACTTGTAATTGAAGTTTCCAAAAATGGAAAGTTTTTGACCTCAAAATAAAATGTCCAAAAATGCTTCAAATGAAAATGTGTTCAACATGAAAGTTGTAGATCTTGTTCTCACCTTTCCAAAAAGTCCAAGAACTTGAAAATCCCATGTATGGTTGGAAAATTAGGGCTCAGTGAAATTCAAAAATGACCCATAATCAGGAGGCCATAACTTCCACATGGTTTGTCCAAATTGGAAGTTCTTTATATGCACAAACTCCATTTGACATGTACTTTCATGGTGCATAATTGGATTTTCTCAAAAATGGCCAATGCAAAAAGTCAAATTTCAACTGGACAGTTAAAATGGACCAGGGGCAAAATTGTCCAACTTGTGAAATAATTGGAATTTTTGAGTGGGGATTTTTGCTACACTTCATAAATGGTATTTGAAACTTGTTGGAATCATCATTACATGCCTAGGCCTTGTGGTTTGGAATTTGACTTGTAAAACGAAATTGCAAAATTGGACACATAACCATTCACATGTGATTTTCCAAAATACACATCCAATGAGAGTGAAACAAGTTGCAACAGCTCACACATGTCATTTAGAGAGTGTATGAGCTGTCCATGAGGTGGCAATGAGCTGGCATGGGAAGTTCCAATTTTGCCCTTACTTGAAATTAACCACTTTTGCTAATCATTTCCAAATTGGTTAATTAGCATGATTAAGCTTGGATTAAGGTGGCATATATAATCCTAATCATCATCTAATCATAACAGAAAATCACAATTCCCCAAAACAGATCTGAAATTCTCCAAATTCATCACATTTCTTCAAGAACACAAAACACAAAAATCCTTCAAACTCTTCCAATTCTCCATGGAATTCGAGAATTCTTGTTGATTCAATCTCCATCCATCTTGTACTTCTACTGTTTTGGCAAAACAACATCCAAATCATCAAGATCTGTGACTGTCCAAAGTGTACTCATCAATGGTGAATTGAGATTGCTCATGCGTGGAACTGTGTTGGATCAAACTGCAAGTTGAATTCACTTTTCCAGATCTTCTCCTTGAACTGTTTTGGATAAATTCATCAAGAAGCGCGCTAATTCATCACTGCATTCCAAACAAGGTGACGAATCGAATCTCATGAATTGCTTAATTGTTATATGCATTTGAAAGTTCGTTCCATGTAGATTGCAATGATAGGTTTAGTTTGGATTATGATGAAGCATGGAGTGAGATATCGTGCTTGAAAGTTTTGAATGTAAAACCTAATTCCATCGATTCGTTTCATGTGTGAATTTCTGGACGTTTTTATGATGATATTTGGATTCTTCACGATCAGACCTTTCCAATGCATATTCATTTGTTAATTTTCATTAAGATTTGTTGTTCTTCGTGTTCATGGAATTCTGGAAAATGTATGAAGATGTTGATGAAATTTCTGGATATTTCTTGTGTTTGATCCGTTCTATCTCCTTGCCGTTTTCAAATGGTGTTTCCCGCGGAATCCTCAGCCAATAGCGTGCCTCCAACGAATAACTGAAACGCCGCGTTTTGGTTTATGAAGTGATAATTACCGGTCTGCCATTGAACACTTAATTTAATTAACTTAATTCCAAATAATATTATCCAAATCATTTTCACCTTAAAAAATTCATAAAAAATAATTGGAAAGTCCAAAAAATGTGAGGATTTTTTCTATGGATTCCAAATTCCTTGTAGAATTTTATGGACATATTTTTAGAAATTGTGCATGGTAAAAAATAGGTTTGACTTAGAGATGTTTGACTTAGGTCATTTTTGTGCACCTTTTGCCATTCCTATTGTGAAATCCTCATGTCCTAAAATAAATGCTTGAAAATTTTTGTGATAATTGTGGACTGGTTGATGCTTATTTCCATGTAAATTTCATGAGTTTTTGATACCTGGTCATTGAGATGTGAATTTTGGAACTTAGGTGTGACAATTTGTGTCACACCTCATTATGTCAACTTGCTGGATTTATTTGAGTGACTTAGACTTGTTAGAATGATATGAAATTTTGCATGGATGTTCATTAACATGTTAGGATGCTATGTGAATTTTTGTGGAATTTTATGTTGCATTTTCAATTTGATTGCTATTTTTCATCTCTGATTGGTCAATTGTGCAAGCTCATGTGATACATGTTGGTAGATTTAATGTGAAATGCTCATATGGTATTGAATGATCATGAAATTTGGTATGATAGTTGTAGACACATGATAGAACATCCCTGTTTTGGTCCTACTCATTTCTTTATTGTTTTCATTGAGTTGTGAATTTTTGAAGTGGAAGCATGTGTTGATGTTGTGATTTGGAGCATGTAATTGTGTCTGTTTTTGTTGATTTTCATTGACATGGTTTCCTTTGTCCAAATAAGCTAAAATTTGACATGCTAGACCTAGGATAGGTCCTGTTTAGGTGTAATTTATTTGGGATTTTTTGGATTTGTTTTGATATGGAATTGGATGCAATAGTTCTGTTTGGATGTTTTGTGTTCCATTTGACCTAGGTTGGATAGTTTTGTGCATAAAATGAACATAATGAATGATATGGACATGAGACTAATTGTGTTGGCTTTTGTTTGACATTAATTTGAGTTTGGTTAGAGATACCTTGCTGTTTAGGAATTTTTCTTGCCTTTGGACCCTAGGCTTGGCCTAGTGGTCTAGTTGCTAATGTTTGCTTGATTTTTCAGGATGAATAGCACAATGCACATGGAGAATGAATCAAGTTAAATGCAATTGATGTTGTTTGATGTTTGTACACTAACATAACTGTGTTTTTGTAGGTTGTGAAGCTTGGGCTTGAGTTTTGAGCTTGCTTTGTTGTGCATTAGTTTGTATAGTCTGATTGGTTGAACACTTGTTGTTTTCTGACTGTTTGTCTGAGTTGCTAATTGGTTAGTTTTTGTACAGGTACCTTTAGCCGCTTCTAGTTATTTTAAGAACTTGCTTGGTAGCTGCTGCTCGGTTGTGTAAACCGCTTGAGGTAGGTCCTCTTGACTTCATGTAGTCTGGGAGACCCGGCTATTACCGGGCCGGGCAAATGTCTGAAGTCCTCCTTAAGAGGCAATGATTGTGGTTCTTTATTTTTCGTGCCAAGCAGGTGAAAGTCCTCTAAAAGAGGCAATTGGTGGAAGGTAGGGGTATGCAGTCTACCCCCCACTATTCTGTGAGTCTTCTCCTTGCTCCCATTACATGGTTGTAGCATTGAGATTACAAGCCCAAGATCCGTGCAGTGCACATTGTGTCAGAGTCTCTGAGTATAGAAGGGTTCCCCCATTCTGGACCCATGCTCATTTGTCAGAAGCTCTCCCTGGTTAGGGATAAGAGCTGTGAGGTCTCATCCTCACTTCATCCTTTCATCTGCTTCACCTTAGCCTCGTAATGGCAAGGTTAAGAGCAAACACAGCCCGTACAGACGACTTGCTGAGGCAGTCAAACCTATTGTGTGAGCCCCTTGTTTGGTTATAGTGCGTGCTATGTGGATATCTGAGATGCTTGTTCTCATTTGATGTATGCGTGAATTATTTTGTATGCTTGTGTGCTTGCTTCTTTCCTGGATAGGAGTAGTTTGCTTATGCAAGTAGGATAGAAAACTGAACTTAGGGTAAACGATGCATGACAACACTAGGCTCGAGTCCAGCTCCCTAGTAGTGTGTCCTTCCTTGGTTTCTGGTTAGCAATGCAGTCCCTTTCAGGGGAACTACATCGCCCTGATCCTCGTTCCAGACGAGGTATGTAGGCAGGTGGTCGTGCGAGACCACTCCGGGCAACCTTTTTCTTTTTTTGCGTGTGTTTGCTTTTGGTTCGGATGCCGACGTAAGCCCAGTGATTGGCTGTCGGGCTCCACGTTTGCCCTTTTGAGTGCGTTTTGGTTCGGATGCCGACGTAATTCCATCAAGTGGTCGTCGGGCTCCATGTTGGCCATCTGTTTGTGCGTTTTGTGTTGTTTGGCGTGCGTAAGCCGAACTACAGTGGCTCTGATTCTTGTTCCAGACAAGATATGTAGGCATAAGGTGCGATACCTTATCGAGCTCGTTCCTCTTAACCCCACCTGCGTTCCCCGTGTGTGTGTGTGATGTTTAGCAACCTATTCTTTATTCTATGACGTGGATCCCGTCGAGTACGACGGACGTGAGGGGTGCTAATACCTTCCCCTTGCGTAACCGACTCCCTTACCCTTTCTCTTTGGTCGCAAGACCATTTCCTTTCCAGGTTTCTCTGAGCGTTTCCTTTCCCTATCTTGGGATAAATAACGCGCAGTGGCGGCTCTGTGTGTGTGTTTTTATTTGAGCCTCGCCGGTTGTTTTTTCGCAGGATGCGACAGCTGGCGACTCTGCTGGGGACTGGATGTAGACCTATGCTGGTCCATCGTCCCTAAGCGAGTCTCTCCTAGCGTTCTAGGATTAGTTTAGGTTGCTTGTTGTGTGATTTATTGTGTTTATTATTCTAACCAGTGTATATATCTGCATTAATGTCTGCATGCATCATACTATCATGTTGTTGCCGTCCTCTTTGCAGGTGGTTCCTCTATGTGGGGTGGGTGTTCTGAGTGAGGCCCAATACCCAGGCCTGAGTACACACCTAGGATTAGCGTGGTCTTATGTCTCTTCACATGTTGTACGACATGATGCGGAGACATGTCACCACAGCCGGACGAGGTTCATTTGAGAGAGTCTGGCCGGGTGGAGTTATTCCGCTTAGGTTGGATTATCTCTTTTGGGCTATTGACTTCGGTGACCGATCATTTCCCGGATCTTTGGTTTAGACGATCTTAAGGGAGCTACAATGGCACACCCGAAAGGGCAAACCCATTGAGTATCTCTGCCCGATTGTCGAGACCATTATCCGCCTTAGGATGACCTGTTTAGAATTTACCTGTGAGGGGAGGGTGATTCTTTCAGATGCATGATCAGATGGTGACTCAGTTGGTGACTTTTTGTTTCGTGGATCAGAATCTTATTTATAAGTCGGATTTATGGCCATTTATTGCCGAGACGCCGGAGTGCTGTCCGTGATTTATCAGTGGGGATCCATTTATTTCAGGATTCCCCGGGCCAAGATATTTATCAGTGGGGATCCGTTTATTTCGGGATTCCCCGGGCCGATTCCGATGGTTATGGTTCTCTGTTCAGAGATGGTTTGGTGATGATGGTGATGATGATGATGTATCTGTCTTCCGTTTATTTCGGAACCCTTAAGTTGGATTTATGGTTACATATTCCTCAGATGGTTATGATCAGTTCAGAGACCAGATTCAGTACAGATGATCAGATGACTTGGAGGATGGCCCAGTGCATTGCATACATCTGCATCATTCTCATTTTGCATTCATCTGCACTCAAACTCACGTCTAGCCATATGGGGAGTATTATGGATTGAGAATCTGGTTGAGAGACATCTGGATGTCAAAATGTTATTGGTGAAATATATCTGTCTCGATGAAACCAGAATCAAAGGACAGAATCTTCCTCATATGGACAGACGTTGCATTCATGCATACTAACCCATTTGCTATTTTGTAGGTGTCGACCGGTGCGCATAGCTCGATTGCTCAGATATCCTGCTAGGGGCAACAAATCCAAACTGATGGATCCTCCCAACGCCGACATCCTCGAACTGAAAGAGATGGTGAGGGATTTGTTCAGGGTTGTGCAAGGGCTTGCCTTGGGGCAGAAAGCCATGGTCGAGAGATTAGAAAGGATTGAGGGCTGGATGATCAAAGAGAAAGTTCAGGGAAAGGCTCCGTCATCTGAAGTAACAAATCCCTCTGGCTCTGTGGTGAAGAAATCCTTTGACAGTGGTCAGCCCAAGAAGAAGGTTGAATCAGGTGGTGCGCAGACTAAAAGAGAATGCGGTAAGGATCGTTATCACCCTTATGCTGCCACTGCAACCATTCCTGTTGGTGGTTCATCTGTACCACCGAGACATCCGTCACCTCGCCCGGGAGCACAGAGAGCTGGGAACCAGGTAAGAGGAAAGGGGGTTGATCGTCAATTTGATAAGCCACCCATACCGTATGCTCTTCTGTTGAGGAAGTTGAAAGATCTCGGAATGGTACAATTTAGGACATTAGCTCCATTAGAACCTGATCAGAGGCCAACCAACTACGATGAGAATGCTAAGTGAGAATTCCATTCGGGGGCGTCTGGGCATAACATTGAGGGTTGTAGAGCTTTCAAGCATGCTGTCCAAGACCTGGTGGATTCCAAGGCCGTTAATTTTGCACAATTTCCCAATGTTAATGCTAATCATATGCCCGCGCAGGGTGAGGTGGAGATGAATGCAATTTCTGAGGATAGGAAGACGATTGGGTTGGTGAATGGGGATCGGTTAAAAATGCCGAGGCCTGTGGTCCCAAAACCTCGGAGGAAAGAGGGAACTTTCCCTAGTGTTGATACTTGTTGTATGGCCGTCGCCACAGAGGGTGGTGTACCGATGGGGGATATGATCCAGAAGGTGAAGGAAATGGACGGTGGAGAATTTGAAACACCCAGTCTGATTGAAACCGTCAAGGTGGAAAATGACAATGGTGTTGGGAAAGAGAAAAAACCGTCTGTGTCTTCTTACAAACAGGCACTGGAAATGTTGAGAAATGGAGGGATCCCAGGCTGGGGAAAAATCATAGGCATTGTAGTAAAGGCGGATATGTTTGGGATTGGTTATCATCCAGGTCAAGACTCGTCTGAGCAGAACAGAGGACGTCGTCCGTCGTTCACCTTTGTAAGTGCCGGAATGCTAGATTCAGATCACGCCTATACAGTGGGTAAAGAAACTGACAGTGACTGGGAGATTGATCAATGGATAAAATCGTGTGTACCAAGAAGCTGGAAGGCCTAAACAAGATCATCACTGACACTCGTCCTGAAGAGTAATAATTTCTTGTTTTCAGTCTTTATCTGCATGAAAGCCATACGTGTTGCCCGACACGTAATGGTTCATTGTAAGGGCCACCTCATGTTTAAATTTTGCAACATTTCTGCATCATTAATAAATGGGTGTTTTTCAGTCAAAAAACGGTGTTCCCTGTTTTTCATTTATTTTTGCAGTTTAAAAACAAATAAAAATGGCAATGTTTGTTTTCCTTTTTCCTTTTTGATTTGTCTCGTTCCGAATTCAAAAATAATTCTCCGGATCTCGTTGATAACAATTTGGTTACACCTCATATGACTTCGACAATCCGAGCAATCAGGCTGACGAAGAAGGCGAAGAAGATTGTGATCTGCTGGAATTAGCCAGGTTGTTGAAACAAGAGGAGAAGGTGATTCAACCGCATGAAGAGCGGATTGAGATTGTTATTCCGAGCACCGCCGAGGTCAGGAAGGGAGTGAAAGTTGGAGCCGTTTTAGAGGCGAATCGAGAGCAGAATGGTAGCCTTGTTGAAAGAGCATGAGGACATCTTCGCCTGGTCGTGTCAGGATATGCCAGGGTCGGATACCGATGTCGTTGTGCACAAGCTGCCATGGAGGCGAAACGCCGGTGCTACTTATCAGAGAGCCATGGTGACTTTGTTTCATGATATGATTCATCGTGGAATCAAATGCTATGCTATGACATGATAGCAAAGTCCCAAGCAGAAGAGGGGCATCTGGTGGATCTGACCAAGGTGAGTAAACTGGTGGAGACAATTCAAACTGAGGTTGAATTCAGATAAGCGCACTATCAGAGTGCGATCCGGTAAGATGTTAGGGGTTCATCATAAGTGGAAAAGAGGAATCGAGGTTGATCCTGCTAAAAAAAAAATAAAAAAAAATGCCTGAACCGAGAAAAAAGTAAAGGAGAGGTTCGTGGTTTCTTAGAAAGATTGAACTACCTGTCATGGTTCACATCTCATCTAACAGCACGGGTGAACCCATATTCAAGATGTTGAAAAAAAAAAGAGATCAAACGGTCAGGTGAAATAATGATTGCCAAGGGGCATCGAAAAGATAAAAGAAAAGTTGCAGGAGCCTCCGATTCTGTTGCCTCCCTATGGAAAAAAATTGTTAATCTGTACTTGACGGCCTTCGAGGGGTCTACGAGGTGTATAGGGTCAGCATGACGCGTCTTGTCGAAAAGAGCATGCAATTTACCTTAGCAAAAAGTTTACCGACTGTGAAACAATACATTCACTGTTCGAGAAAACTTGCTGTACTTTGGCATAGGCTGCTCACCGACTGAGACAGTTTATGCTGGTTCATACCACTTTGTGGATTTCCGAGATGGGTCCGATCGAGTATGGGTTTGAGAATCCAGCATTGACCGGACGGGTTGCGAGAAGAGCAAAAGAATGTTGACTGATTTGTGACACTCTCAGAAAGCAATCAAGGGGTGTATTGTCTGATTACATCGCTCCGCAACCCATTGAGGATTATCAACCGATGAAGTTTGAGTTCCCTGATGAGGATATCTCGAGGTGCTCTGATCGAAAGATTGAGAGTAGCCGATCCCGGAGGAGGAGCTTGACCCTGAATCCGAACGGATTCTGATGTCTGATGGGGAGGTTAAGGTGAATGAGCTTTCGTTGCCCGGATAACGTTTGAGTGTACCCACAGTGGTGGCGGAGTACGAAGCTTGTAGCCCAGGTACTGAACCTCGAGGAGTGCGTCTACTGGGGCAATTCCTTTCTCATTCGTATATGGGATGGAGGCGGTATTACCTGTTGAGGTTCAGATTCCCTCTTTGAGAGTCCTGATGGACGTGAAGTTGCAAGAGGCTGAATGGGTGAGGACCCGGTATGAAGAGTTGAGCCTAATTGAAGAAAAGAGGCTAGCAGCCATCTGTCATGGGCAGTTATATCAGCAAAGGATGAAGCGTGCTTTTGACAAGGAAGTGCGACCTCGGGTATATCACGTGGGTGATATGGTGCTGAAAAAGATCCTTCCTCCTCAAAACGATCGAAGGGGCAAATGGACGCCGAATTATGAAGGTCCATTCGTGGTCAAGAAGGTTTTCTCTGGCGGAGCCTTGTTGTTAACGACCATGGATGGCGAGGATTTTCCATCCCTGTGAATGCGGACGCAGTTAAAAAATACTTCGTATAAATTGACCCGCTGGACGAGAAGAATAAAATAGTCCAGGCAAAAATGGGCATCCTGGCGAACCAAAAACAGAAGAAAGGTTCGGGCAAAAATTAGGGATAAAGATGAAAAAATGTACACCCGGCAAGTCGAAAACCTGACAAGGGCGACTTGGGCAAAAATGGGTATCCCGGTGGACTGAAAACCCGAAAGGGCGGTCCAGGCAAAAGAGGGATTGAAACGAACAACTGCGTCCAGCATGATCGTTTGCGCTTTGGTTAAAGCATCATGGATAATACCCGGTAGGGATCAGTCAGAATTGTCTTGTTCAGAAGGCGGAAAGCATGGAGAGTCTGAGGACATATGGGGTGTAACCGAGTTGGAACTCGATGAGATCATGGGTTTCACATTGCCATTAGGATAGATTTTTCCTTTTGAGCGCAATTACCTCTTTTCAGGAATTGCTTCCTTTTGTATTTCTCATTTGAGCCACACTTTTTCAATCAATAAAATGCGTATTCAGTCAAATAATTTTGTTTTTGTTTTTCATTACCGCTTTGATTGCAAAAACATCCAGATATTTTTGATAAAGAATCTTGCATTTTAACACATACAGGTTCCTTCCAATGCATGTCTATAAGATTGAAAGCTTGAAATTTTATTTGGAAGGTTGAGTGACCCAAGTGTTGAAATCTTAACACGCCTGGGGCACGGTTTTATCTAATGATCTGTTTTGCAGGAACTGTTAGATATTTTCACTCACTTGCAGGTTGTGATGTGGAAGCTTTGTAGTAGATCCCCAGAGAGTCCGCTCAGGGACGAATGAATGAAAAGCGACGAAGTGACGTTGAGGCGTACGACGACCCTTGAAATTAATCAAGAAGACTCTTCAAAGTCGGAAGACTTGAAAGTATGTAATTCCCCGCAGGGTCCAATCCGGGACGAATGAATGGGTAGAGAAGGGACGACGAAGAGACGTCGAGGCGTACGACGTCCCTTGATGATAATCAAGAAGACTCTTCAAAGTCGGAAGATTGAAAGTCTGTATAAATCCCAGGAGTTCGCTCTCCGTCGAGCGCGGGGCGGTTGGGAATATAAGATGATGGAGCAGAAAAGGTCCAGACGAGTCTGGGAATTCTCAAAAGTGGAAAGCTGATGCAAGATTGGGAGGGGGATACCGTGGTTCGACGAGTCGACGGGTGTTCTATACCAACTATTCCCATTTCCCAGCTAAGTCCCCAAGCAGAGTCATAGGACTAGCTCCCCAGCAGATCCAAAGTCTGTGGACTTCTCCAGCCGAGTCAGGATGGTTATCCCGGATAGGTTAAAACGGTGTTTCCTCAGCAGCCAGGCCAGAAGGTTGCTACTCCCCGAGTGGAGCGGGTTTCAATGAAATATATCTCCAGCAGTGTTCATCCTACCAGTGGGTTGGACAAGTTCCCGTAGCAGACTGATATCTGCATCCCCAGCTGAGTTGATTCTACCTATGGATTGCATGGGTTGTCCCCAGCGGAGTAGCATTCGTTTCCCTAGCAGGATCAGGATGGTTATCCCCAGCGGGTTTCAAATTGATGTTTCCCCAGTTGCCAGGCCTGGAGATTGCTATTTCCCCAGCGGAATATCTGTGAGCATTTCCCCAGTGAAGTTGTCAGGTATCTGTGAGGGTCTCCCGAAGCAGAGGTGGATGTATATCCCCAGCAAGTCAAAAACTGTTGTATCCCCACAGAGTGTTGGTGGTGCTTATCCCCAGCAGTTTCCCGAGTGGATTGGGTGCAAAGGAGGTTCTTCCCCAGCAAGGGTTACCTTTTCCTAGCAGCAGTGCATTATTCCCCAGCAGGGTGGAGATGGGAGTATTGACGAGTTCCTCAGCAGAGTGTCTCGTGCTCCTCAGAAGAGTCCCTCGAGGGGGATACCTTTTTATGCATTCATCATGTAAATAAGCATAGCATATTGCATAGAAAAAATAATAAATCGCGTAGCATTTCCATAATTATGGAGCATTACGCAGAAAAAGATCATGCATCATTGTTGCAAGCATAGAGCTAGTCTCAAGCCGTGGTTACCGTTTGAGAGGTGGTTGTGCCAGAAAGCGAAGATTTTACTCTATGGAGTTTAGCATCATGACGTCAGATCAGCAATGTTCCCCAGTAGTGCGATATTGGAGGAGATGTTTCCGTCGGACAGAGATGGAAATAACATCAAAGGACGTTACGCGATCAGCGCGATTCGAGCCGTGGTTACCGTTTGAGGAGTGGTTTTGCCGGATAGTGAAGACGATACGCCGAGGAGTTCAGCATTTTGAAGCAACAGTATTTCCCAGTCATTGTTTAATGTTTGGTCGAGTTTTCTTTGATGCCTGTAAACATCCTTGTTCGATGTCCTGTCAACATCATTCTTTGGTGTCCTGTAAAACATCATCGTCCGATGCCTGTAAACATCGAGTTGTCTCCCAGTCATTGTTTAATGTTTGGTCGAGTTTTCTTTGGTGTCCTGTAAAACATCATTGTCCGATGCCTGTAAACATCGAGTTGTCTCCCAGTCATTGTTTAATGTTTGGTCGAGTTTTCTTTGGTGTCCTGTAAAACATCATCGTCCGATGCCTGTAAACATCGAGTTTCTTCCCGGTCATCTGTCAGTGTCTGGTTGAAGGTGTACCCTCTGATATGTCGCCATCAGAGTGGTGATTGGTGTTATTTCCGACGATTGCCAGCGGAGTTATCACAAGGAAAGAAGATTTCGGGGTTCAAATGCAATGATCGGGGATCGTTTGCGCAAGAGTTTTCCGGTATTCAGACCGAGGCGGTATTCAGACCGAAGTGGCATTCAGGCCGATCTTCCGGTGTTCAGACCGAAGAAGTTTCCGACGATCAGGTCGATGTACTTATGGCATTCAGGCCAATTTTCCGGTATTCAGACCGAGGCGGTATTCAGACCGAAGTGGCGTTCAGGCCGATCTTCCGGTGTTCAGACCGAAGAAGTTTCCGACGATCAGGTCGATGTACTTATGGCATTCAGGCCAATTTTCCGGTATTCAGACCGAGGCGGTATTCAGACCGAAGTGGCGTTCAGGCCGATTTTCCGGTGTCCAGACCGAAGAAGTTTCCGACGATCAGGTCGATGTACTTATGGTTTTCAGACCAATTTTCCGGTATTCAGACCGACGTGGCATTCAGGCCCAATTTCCGATTCTCAGATCGAAGAAGTTTCCGACGATCAGGTCGAAGCACTTGTGGTGTTCAGACCAATTTTCCGGTGTTCAGGCCGAAGTGGTGTTCAGACCAATTTTCCGGTGTTCAGACCGAGGCGGTATTCAGACCGAAGTGGCAATCAGGCCGATGTTCCGGTAATCAGACCGAAGTGGTTTTCAGACTAAGAAGAAGAAAAATTTTCGAGGTTCAAGGAAAAAAGAAGAAGAAGGAAGAAAGAATAATAATCCCCGGCGGATGTGTGATGTTCAGGCCATGGTTATCCTTGCGTTACCATTTATTTTGGTATCCAGGTCGACGTTTTTCGAGTTTGTTTCTTCGCCGATGCCGACAGGCGCTGTTAATTATTATCCCATCGGAGTGCAAATTGTTCGTCTGTTCTTGGTATTCAATCACTCTTCATCCTGATCATCTGAAAGCCGAGGTTGTTCATATCGACAGGTTCACAGTGAATTGAATAGGGGCAGCTGTAACACCTCAAAATTTGCCCTCCTCTCTTGGGACTAAGCTTAACATTGTGCATGCATTTTTAGGTCATTAGGCATTGCATATTGCATATCATGTGGTTACATTGTGCAAGCTATCCTCTCAAGTCTTGATCAGAAGATGAGGAAGTCAAAAGCAAGCCTAGGGGTTTATTGATTGATCATTGGCCATCTGAGGATTGGACTGTGAATTAGGGTTTCATGGTTCTCAATGGATGTTGGTCTTCATCTTGATTGCAGTGATACATCATCATCATTATGGTTGGGTTTCATCAGGAGATGGAGGCAGATTCCTTGAGATTAGGGTTTTGACCACTGGTCAACCCTAATCAGTTGCATTGGGCCAGTCAGGGCATAATCAGGAGATGGGGTCTATGGTGGTTATGGGGTTCATTCTGTGATTATATTGAGCTTATTAAGGCTAGGGTTTCACCCTTGAGCCATTTCAGTTGAAGATTGGGGCTTAATTTGATCTATGCATGGCCAAATTCATCTGTCAGTTGGAAAAGTCAACTGTGGTCAACTGTACATGGTCTAATGGATTTGGAGGTGGAAGTGAGTTGGATACACTTCATTCATGTGGGAATAAGTGTTATTTGACATCTCAAAGCTTAAGAATGAAGAAAATCAAGTCAGAACAAAAACTGCCAAAAATAGAAAGCGACTTGTAATTGAAGTTTCCAAAAATGGAAAGTTTTTGACCTCAAAATAAAATGTCCAAAATTGCTTCAAATGAAAATGTGTTCAACATGAAAGTTGTAGATCTTGTTCTCACCTTTCCAAAAAGTCCAAGAACTTGAAAATCCCATGTATGGTTGGAAAATTAGGGCTCAGTGAAATTCAAAAATGACCCATAATCAGGAGGCCATAACTTCCACATGGTTTGTCCAAATTGGAAGTTCTTTATATGCACAAACTCCATTTGACATGTACTTTCATGGTGCATAATTGGATTTTCTCAAAAATGGCCAATGCAAAAAGTCAAATTTCAACTGGACAGTTAAAATGGACCAGGGGCAAAATTGTCCAACTTGTGAAATAATTGGAATTTTTGAGTGGGGATTTTTGCTACACTTCATAAATGGTATTTGAAACTTGTTGGAATCATCATTACATGCCTAGGCCTTGTGGTTTGGAATTTGACTTGTAAAACGAAATTGCAAAATTGGACACATAACCATTCACATGTGATTTTCCAAAATACACATCCAATGAGAGTGAAACAAGTTGCAACAACTCACACATGTCATTTAGAGAGTGTATGAGCTATCCATGAGGTGGCAATGAGCTGGCATGGGAAGTTCCAATTTTGCCCTTACTTGAAATTAACCACTTTTGCTAATCATTTCCAAATTGGTTAATTAGCATGATTAAGCTTGGATTAAGGTGGCATATATAATCCTAATCATCATCTAATCATAACAGAAAATCACAATTCCCCAAAACAGATCTGAAATTCTCCAAATTCATCACATTTCTTCAAGAACACAAAACACAAAAATCCTTCAAACTCTTCCAATTCTCCATGGAATTCGAGAATTCTTGTTGATTCAATCTCCATCCATCTTGTACTTCTACTGTTTTGGCAAAACAACATCCAAATCATCAAGATCTGTGACTGTCCAAAGTGTACTCATCAATGGTGAATTGAGATTGCTCATGCGTGGAACTGTGTTGGATCAAACTGCAAGTTGAATTCACTTTTCCAGATCTTCTCCTTGAACTGTTTTGGATAAATTCATCAAGAAGCGCGCTAATTCATCACTGCATTCCAAACAAGGTGACGAATCGAATCTCATGAATTGCTTAATTGTTATATGCATTTGAAAGTTCGTTCCATGTAGATTGCAATGATAGGTTTAGTTTGGATTATGATGAAGCATGGAGTGAGATATCGTGCTTGAAAGTTTTGAATGTAAAACCTAATTCCATCGATTCGTTTCATGTGTGAATTTCTGGACGTTTTTATGATGATATTTGGATTCTTCACGATCAGACCTTTCCAATGCATATTCATTTGTTAATTTTCATTAAGATTTGTTGTTCTTCGTGTTCATGGAATTCTGGAAAATGTATGAAGATGTTGATGAAATTTCTGGATATTTCTTGTGTTTGATCCGTTCTATCTCCTTGCCGTTTTCAAATGGTGTTTCCCGCGGAATCCCCAGCCAATAGCGTGCCTCCAACGAATAACTGAAACGCCGCGTTTTGGTTTATGAAGTGATAATTACCGGTCTGCCATTGAACACTTAATTTAATTAACTTAATTCCAAATAATATTATCCAAATCATTTTCACCTTAAAAAATTCATAAAAAATAATTGGAAAGTCCAAAAAATGTGAGGATTTTTTCTATGGATTCCAAATTCCTTGTAGAATTTTATGGACATATTTTTAGAAATTGTGCATGGTAAAAAATAGGTTTGACTTAGAGATGTTTGACTTAGGTCATTTTTGTGCACCTTTTGCCATTCCTATTGTGAAATCCTCATGTCCTAAAATAAATGCTTGAAAATTTTTGTGATAATTGTGGACTGGTTGATGCTTATTTCCATGTAAATTTCATGAGTTTTTGATACCTGGTCATTGAGATGTGAATTTTGGAACTTAGGTGTGACAATTTGTGTCACACCTCATTATGTCAACTTGCTGGATTTATTTGAGTGACTTAGACTTGTTAGAATGATATGAAATTTTGCATGGATGTTCATTAACATGTTAGGATGCTATGTGAATTTTGTGGAATTTTATGTTGCATTTTCAATTTGATTGCTATTTTTCATCTCTGATTGGTCAATTGTGCAAGCTCATGTGATACATGTTGGTAGATTTAATGTGAAATGCTCATATGGTATTGAATGATCATGAAATTTGGTATGATAGTTGTAGACACATGATAGAACATCCCTGTTTTGGTCCTACTCATTTCTTTATTGTTTTCATTGAGTTGTGAATTTTTGAAGTGGAAGCATGTGTTGATGTTGTGATTTGGAGCATGTAATTGTGTCTGTTTTTGTTGATTTTCATTGACATGGTTTCCTTTGTCCAAATAAGCTAAAATTTGACATGCTAGACCTAGGATAGGTCCTGTTTAGGTGTAATTTATTTGGGATTTTTTGGATTTGTTTTGATATGGAATTGGATGCAATAGTTCTGTTTGGATGTTTTGTGTTCCATTTGACCTAGGTTGGATAGTTTTGTGCATAAAATGAACATAATGAATGATATGGACATGAGACTAATTGTGTTGGCTTTTGTTTGACATTAATTTGAGTTTGGTTAGAGATACCTTGCTGTTTAGGAATTTTTCTTGCCTTTGGACCCTAGGCTTGGCCTAGTGGTCTAGTTGCTAATGTTTGCTTGATTTTTCAGGATGAATAGCACAATGCACATGGAGAATGAATCAAGTTAAATGCAATTGATGTTGTTTGATGTTTGTACACTAACATAACTGTGTTTTTGTAGGTTGTGAAGCTTGGGCTTGAGTTTTGAGCTTGCTTTGTTGTGCATTAGTTTGTATAGTCTGATTGGTTGAACACTTGTTGTTTTCTGACTGTTTGTCTGAGTTGCTAATTGGTTAGTTTTTGTACAGGTACCTTTAGCCGCTTCTAGTTATTTTAAGAACTTGCTTGGTAGCTGCTGCTCGGTTGTGTAAACCGCTTGAGGTAGGTCCTCTTGACTTCATGTAGTCTGGGAGACCCGGCTATTACCGGGCCGGGCAAATGTCTGAAGTCCTCCTTAAGAGGCAATGATTGTGGTTCTTTATTTTTCGTGCCAAGCAGGTGAAAGTCCTCTAAAAGAGGCAATTGGTGGAAGGTAGGGGTATGCAGTCTACCCCCCACTATTCTGTGAGTCTTCTCCTTGCTCCCATTACATGGTTGTAGCATTGAGATTACAAGCCCAAGATCCGTGCAGTGCACATTGTGTCAGAGTCTCTGAGTATAGAAGGGTTCCCCCATTCTGGACCCATGCTCATTTGTCAGAAGCTCTCCCTGGTTAGGGATAAGAGCTGTGAGGTCTCATCCTCACTTCATCCTTTCATCTGCTTCACCTTAGCCTCGTAATGGCAAGGTTAAGAGCAAACACAGCCCGTACAGACGACTTGCTGAGGCAGTCAAACCTATTGTGTGAGCCCCTTGTTTGGTTATAGTGCGTGCTATGTGGATATCTGAGATGCTTGTTCTCATTTGATGTATGCGTGAATTATTTTGTATGCTTGTGTGCTTGCTTCTTTCCTGGATAGGAGTAGTTTGCTTATGCAAGTAGGATAGAAAACTGAACTTAGGGTAAACGATGCATGACAACACTAGGCTCGAGTCCAGCTCCCTAGTAGTGTGTCCTTCCTTGGTTTCTGGTTAGCAATGCAGTCCCTTTCAGGGGAACTACATCGCCCTGATCCTCGTTCCAGACGAGGTATGTAGGCAGGTGGTCGTGCGAGACCACTCCGGGCAACCTTTTTCTTTTTTTGCGTGTGTTTGCTTTTGGTTCGGATGCCGACGTAAGCCCAGTGATTGGCTGTCGGGCTCCACGTTTGCCCTTTTGAGTGCGTTTTGGTTCGGATGCCGACGTAATTCCATCAAGTGGTCGTCGGGCTCCATGTTGGCCATCTGTTTGTGCGTTTTGTGTTGTTTGGCGTGCGTAAGCCGAACTACAGTGGCTCTGATTCTTGTTCCAGACAAGATATGTAGGCATAAGGTGCGATACCTTATCGAGCTCGTTCCTCTTAACCCCACCTGCGTTCCCCGTGTGTGTGTGTGATGTTTAGCAACCTATTCTTTATTCTAGGACGTGGATCCCGTCGAGTACGACGGACGTGAGGGGTGCTAATACCTTCCCCTTGCGTAACCGACTCCCTTACCCTTTCTCTTTGGTCGCAAGACCATTTCCTTTCCAGGTTTCTCTGAGCGTTTCCTTTCCCTATCTTGGGATAAATAACGCGCAGTGGCGGCTCTGTGTGTGTGTTTTTATTTGAGCCTCGCCGGTTGTTTTTTCGCAGGATGCGACAGTTTACCGAGGACAATTAAGAATTTTGAAGCTATTTGGGTGATTGTTGACAGATTGACAAAATCGGCTCATTTCATTCCGATCAAAATGGATTATTCGTTAGAGAGATTAGCCGAGTTGTATATTGAGAAAATTGTAAGTTTGCATGGTATTCCGTCGAGTATTGTTTCGGACAGAGATCCTAGATTTACATCGAAGTTCTGGGAAGGTTTGCAGAGGGCTTTGGGAACTAAGTTGAGATTGAGTTCTGCATATCATCCGCAGACTGATGGTCAGACTGAGAGGACGATTCAGTCACTGGAGGACCTTTTGAGGGCTTGTGTTTTGGAAAAAGGAGGTGCTTGGGATTGTTATTTACCTTTGATTGAGTTTACCTACAACAATAGTTTTCATTCGAGCATTGGTATGGCACGGTTTGAAGCTTTGTATGGTAGGAGATGTCGGACACCTTTATGTTGGTATGAGTCCGGTGAGAGTGCTGTGGTTGGACCGGAGATTGTTCAACAAACTACGGAAAAGATTAAGATGATTCAGGAGAAGATGAGAATTGCTCAGAGTCGTCAGAAGAGTTATCACGACAAGAGGAGGAAGTCACTTGAGTTCCAAGAGGGAGATCATGTGTTTCTTCGTGTCACTCCGATAACTGGGGTTGGTCGAGCTTTGAAGTCAAAGAAGTTGACACCTCGATTTATTGGTCCTTATCAGATTTTGGAGAGGATAGGGGAGGTAGCCTATCGTATCGCTTTACCGCCGTCGCTTGCGAATTTGCATGAGGTTTTTCATGTGTCTCAGTTGAGGAGGTACATTCCTGATCCGTCGCATGTAGTCCAAGTAGATGATGTACAGGTGAGAGATAACCTGACTGTTGAAACATCACCTATGAGGATCGAGGATCGAGAGTTGAAGCAGTTGCGGGGTAAAGAGATTGCTTTGGTAAAGGTAGCTTGGGGAGGACCAGCAGGTGGCAATGTGACTTGGGAACTTGAGAGTCAGATGAAGGAGTCTTATCCGGAGTTATTCGCTTGAGGTATGTTTTCGAGGACGAAAACTCTTTTAGTGGGGGAGAGTTGTAACACCCCGATAAAAATAAGATAATTATTTAATTTAAGTTAATATTATATTTATTAATTTAATTAAATAATTGGAATTATTGGATTATTATTATTATTATTGGAATAATAATTATTGGAAAATATATATAAGTTGGAAATAAGAAAAGAGTTCCATTTTGGTAAAAAGGATTTTTACGTGAAACTCAGAGAAGCGGCTGAAAAGAGGAAAAAGGGAAAAGAGGAAGAGCGAGAGAGCAGGGGTTGAAGAACGGAAGAGCTTGAAGCTGAAGGTTTGCCGGATTAACTCAGGTAAGGGGGGGTTTATCATCGTTTAATGGGTATTATGGGATAACATGTACTGGGTAGTGATAAACCATTGATTTGACTCTGATTAGAATGATGTATGCTGAAATTGTGAAATATTGGATGAACGAAATTTGGATTATAATTGAAGGAAATTCGTAAGAATTAGATGTAATAATGTTAGGATTTGTGAAATTGAATAGAATATGATTGTGTTAGATGATATGAACGAATGTTGTGTAAGAATTGGACTGTGGAAGGTGGAATTGGAGAGATCTCGTAGCAGAGAAAACCATAGCAGATCTGGAAATCTGGTTTCTGGTCATACGCGTATGGCACTAGGCAATACGCGTATGAGATGGTCTGGTACGCGTATGGCACTAGGCAATACGCGTATGGATGAGGAAGATGATGTTTTGAACGTGATTTTGTCTCTGTTGGTACGCGTATGAGGATGTGGTACGCGTAGCATACGCGTATGAGGCAGGTGATACGCGTATGGGTTTGGCTGAGAAATTAGCCATACGCGTATGGGACTAGGCAATACGCGTATGGGCAGAATTGTGATTTTTCTGTGCTGTTGTTGTGCAGTTTGTGGTTGTTCAGCTGAGTAATGTAATTTAGCTGATGTATGGTATAGTAGGGATCAATTCCCGTTATTTTGAGCAGTATAGGTATTAGTAGAGTGTGCTAATACTGTGATTAATTAATTGACAGGATATGATGTTTTGATACATGTGTTGATGATGTATGATGGTATGCATAATGCTGTGGATGTATATATTATGTATGCAATTGTGAATGGACTGTTATGGCTTAGAGTGTGAGCATATGTCCATTGTGGATTATTGTTGATGATTTTGCATTGCTAGGTGAATTAGCATGCATATTGTGGCCTTTATGGTGGTAGCTAATTCCCATGGTGAGGAATTAGTGAGTTAGTCATTATGGAATGTTGTTGATGTTTGCATGCTAGGTGAATTAGCGTGCATAGCATGGCCCTTGGGGTGGTAGCTAATTCCCATTGTGAGGAATTAGTGAGTGAGTCACTAGGTCTCAAATGAGTGGGACTAGTGGGCTTGGTAGCCGTATCTGGATTTGATCGGTGAGGTTGAACTATATGTTCACGAATAGTCGGTACCGCATGCATGGAGTCTCATTGCATAATGTATGTATGGCGTATGATATGAATGGATGTATTCCAATATTTTACGTGTGTTTGTGTTGGTATTGAGTATGAGTATGAGTTGTGTTGGTATTGAGTATGATAATTGAGTTGATGTGCCGTTACTGAATGTGTGATATGATTAGGGTGATTAATGTGTTAAATTACTTAACATGACATGATATTTTATAATGCTTATTATATCGATTGAGGAACTCACCCTTACAACTATTTTTCAGGTAACGAGCAGTGCTTGAGTAGAAGCTAGTGCTTGGAGTCTAGTGTAGTCTCCTTAGTGGGTCATGCTCTGATAGATGTAACATCGGGACGGGATGTTTTACATTGTTGAATAATTTTACATGTAATGTGTTACATGTTTTGCATGATTGAGTTGTTCTCTATCCGCTGTGTATTGTGCAATGCTTTATGTTTTGATATAATAAAAGAGCATGACGATTTATTTTGGTGAATGGTGTGAAGAGATTGTGTGACACCCTTAATTGCATATTTACTCTGATTGATATATTGTTATTTTTAATTAAATATTTGGGGTTTTTTAGAAGGGTGTTACACTTCTGACCAATCAATTCACCAATATTTTGAGATTTTTACCCCAAACTACGAGGTTTTGATCTTACCTTTGTGATGGTACGTAGGTAATGGGTTCATCCATTCAAACAACAAAATTGTAAATAATATGTACATTCTTTTCTCATCTCCCCTATCTTGTTTGCATAAATATTTTCACAAATACCAACTTACAATACATCTTTGCAAAAAGGGCTCCCTTAGCATAACCAACCCCCTTACCCAGATCTCTGACATTTTTATTAGTTTTTGATTTGATAAAACTTCTTACTTGATTTTTGTTCGCTTTCTAACCTCTCCTTTGGATAAATAGAAGTGCGGTGGCGACTCGAATTGTATGATTTACTTTTGATTTAGTCAATAAATCTCAAGGTAACGAATACCCCGCTACAGTTTGGACCCGAGGAGAACACATAGATTGATGAGTCGACTCACAGGTCGACCTATTGGGACCCGAGGAAAACGCAAAGATTGATGAGTCAACTCATTCAGTTGACCTGTTGGGACCAATGTTAATAGTTAAATGATATGAGGTTCAAACTAATTTTCTTAACGCATAATGTATGATAAATGAGATACCTAAGCAAGTTCAAGCATAATTCAAGCATAGAAATGGATCACACCTAGTTCAAATCAATCAATTATGAATATCAAAACTTAACAAGTATGTCTACATACATAACTGATCAATATAGGTCAAATGGATAGGATCGATATTACCACCAATGGTGATAGACGACAAGTGCCTTCATATAACCCTCACTTATGAATCACGGAATGGACATGCATGATATATATATATATATATATATATATATATATATATATATATATATATATATATATATATATACATATATATATATATATATATATAATATATATATATATATATATATATATATTAAACGTGATCCGAGATATCGAGAACACCAAGTTTCCTACGGATGTGGAAGAAAGGCTCAGTCGCAAGTGGTTTTGTGAAAATATCGGCAAGTTGATTTTTGCTATCAACATGCTCGAAGACAACCTCACCTTTCTTAACATGATCCCTAAGGAAGTGATGTCGAATTTCAATATGTTTAGTGCGTGAATGTAGTATAGGATTTTTGGTTAAATTGATGGCGCTTGTGTTGTCACAAAAAATAGGAATACGTTCAAGTTGAACATCGAAGTCGAGTAATTGTTGTTTGAGCCATAAAATTTGAGCGCAACAATTACCCGCAACCACCAACAAGCAGCCAAAAAGATAGAGTCGCCAGTGATGTCATGTATAAACAAATCATATAAATTATCCCCTTCGAAGAATATGGGGTCAAAGAAGCCAATAGATTTTCAAAAATGAGTAGCAAATTCATAAACCTTTAAGCATTGTAATGTCATCTCAGCATTCTAATTGTATCTATGGCATATATTCGTCTAGAGCATACCATGATGACACAACATCGATCTCGTAGAAAGGGAGTTATGTAAATTCATCCAAAGGAAGAATTTCACCTTCTCAGGAGCAGGATTATGTTGGAGTAAACCCTAATATCCAATCAATATTGGTTGTACATGTTTTTGTATAATTACCTTGAAATATATTGTTTGTTAATATATATACTTATTAGGCATTGTATTTATTGTTTTACTCATATACGACATAAAGTCCTTATAATAAGTAGATTGTTTAATGATACATTAAGTGTGACATAATCGTAAGAACTCATTAAACACAAGGACGTTAATCTTAAACATATTTTTTTTATATGAATTGTGTTTCCCTTACTTCATTAATTATGAATTTGTACATGTGACATAAGTTAGAATTCTTATATAATAATTCAAGTATTAAGTAGAAGAAAACAACTCGAAATGGTATTAAGACCATACAAATGGTTCGTTATGGTAAATACATATATAAAGAATATAATAAAATTTTCAAATTATATCATCTTTGACATTGTTCGATCTAAGATATTTTGATTATATCTTTGTGACTCTTTTTATAAATTGTTTCATGTGTAATTATTCCTATCCATAACCAGTTCCATTTAAAGTAATCTTAGAGACACCATATTTAATATGGAGGTAAGAGTAGCTAGTTTGTCTTAATGATAATTTAGATTGCGGAGTCAAAATTGATTCTATAGGGTATACTAGATTTCGTCATGTTTCGGTGTTCATAAGTAGTTCTATAATTGTTTCTAAATTCAAGCTATAATTTGTATCTAATTTGTCTTGTACATTTTGATTTACCCCTGAATTTAATGTTCAATTTAGTTTTCACATTAATGTATCCAAATACAAATCAATTAACATTCAACTTATCATTATCCAAATGGAACAATTTGCATCCACATCACTATTAAACTTTAGCCATAATCAACTCATTCACAAAATTAATTTATGTCAACACAGCACACGGTAGTATTGGGAAATCAATTTGAATGGTAAGTTTTCATTATATATTACACTAGAAGAAAGTAATTTATATAGAAAACAACGGAAAAAAATTAAAACATTAGCATAAGAAGGGGGATAAAAAGGCATTGGATTTAAAATTCATATTCCCAAATCACAATATCATTACCTAATGGTAGAAAACATTAACCCAAAAAAATCCACCATTCAAGCATAAGAAACAAGGAGTAAAAAATAAGGACATGTAACTTCCTGAAGTTAGGAATTGAAGTAAATAAAAATCTTGTAGTTCCCTGAAAAACATGACAGAATTTCAAGTCAGATGATAAAAACAAAATCAAATAAACATCATATGAAGTTGTAAAGGTAAGCCATATAAATACAATAACTAGAAATTAGAAGCAATGCATAATTGAGTAAAGGAATCAATACATTTTGATGAAAGTTCATACAGAGGCATTCAAGGACGTAAAGAGGTGCATCACCAGCCTCAGCATAAACAACTTCAACCACGGACCCAACATCCACAATTTGATCTTTGTTGTTCGCTTTCATTTTTTATTCTATTTTGCATGAAATTGAAAACTCTATTAATGGGAATACTTTTGTGCACTCTATGAAACTTGGAAACTAAGTGAGTAATATGTGCGAGTAACGAGTTAAGTATTGTTTATCAACTCATAAATAAGTAACATATGGTTAAAATGGAGTGAAAAGGGGAGAAGAATAAATACTTACACTCAAATCGGAGTTATAACACACGTAATAAAAGAATAAGATAACCCTAGAAATTGAGATGCTCGAAATGGTTGTGACACAAAGCGGTCGACAACGAGGATTCACGATGGTGGATAGATGGCAAGAAA
Organism: Lathyrus oleraceus; assembly: GCF_024323335.1. Taxonomy (NCBI): domain Eukaryota; kingdom Viridiplantae; phylum Streptophyta; class Magnoliopsida; order Fabales; family Fabaceae; genus Lathyrus; species Lathyrus oleraceus. The sequence continues at coordinate 47,740,916 of NC_066584.1, read as the reverse complement.
TGGTCGACAATGAGAAGAAAGAAATGCCAGCAAGAAGAGTTTGACGACGAGAAGAGAGAAACAAGATGTTCTGATTGAAACACGATATATAATTTATTTCTCCCTATTGCTTTGTTTGGATTAAAAGGTAAAGAAAGTGAATAGAAATATTGTTAAAAGGAAAGAATATGAAAAGAAAGAAAGTAGAAAGAAAGAAAGTAGAAAGAAAGAAAGTAGAAAGAATGTTTATTTGATAGAAGTGAATATGAGAGGAAATAAATGAGTAATCTTTTTGGTACAAATAGTAAAAGGAAAATAAAATAAAATAATAAATTATCTAGAAAATACACTTTTAGTAGCATCAGTTAGCAGAAGAGTCGTGATTTCAATAGGAGATTCTGCAAAGGACAGGTACACTATATCATTATCATTCTCTTATTGTGCTAGATAGTTAGCACACATATTCTCTTCCCCTAAGAGTATGAAATAGTTGAACTTGCAATTCCATAGAGAAAAACTCATTAATGTTGTGAAGAATCGCGATACGCTGACGCCAAACATTAATAGACTCTGAGATAAACTTCATAGCTTAGTTGGTGTCAGAACAACATATCAGGTCTTTGATACCAAGTTCTCATACCATACACAATCCATGATATAGCATCATCGACTCAACATGAAGGATGTTGAAATAACCAATATTACCCGCAAAATCATAAACCCAAGCATAATCATCATTCTGAATGAATCCACTAAAACTCGAGACTACATGATTATATAGGCTACTACCATCAACATTCAAAATCATATTACTACCATTTTAAGCATTCCACATAAATGTTCTCGTTGGATGAGACATATTGTGCTTGAAAAGTTATTTAGCTAACAAATTAACAAAAATTACTGAGATGAGTTTTCAAGTATAGGAAGACACCACTTCATTCGCAAGACACAATTTATTTTTAGCGCGCCACAACCACCAACAAACAGCCGAAAAGATAAAGTCGCCAATGATATCATGTATAAATCAAATCATATAAATTATCCCCTTCGAAGAATATGTTGGTGTAAGCCCTAGAGTCCAATACTTTTGGTACTTGTATCGAATTATTTATTAATAATAAAAGGTTTTTTCTTTATTATGTTTGTTTAATAAAGTCCCTAGAATAGCTAGTCCGTTTAATGTATCAAGTGTGACTTAATCATGAGATCCCATTAAACATAAGGACACTATTATTAAAGTATCTATTGTCGAGCTTTATTGTGAAATGGGATAACATTAAAGCATTAAGACTATTATGTATATAGACTGATGTTCACATCTCATGGATCATGGATAAGAAGTTATCAAGTCTTAAACATAGGTATGAATATTAAGAGTAATATTTATACTGGATTGACCCGCTATGAGAATACTATATAGAATGTTATGCAAAGTATCATAAGTTATTATCATAATGATAATGGTGTATACCACCCTTCGACCTGAAACCACTATGGACCCTAGATGAAGAGTCGAGTGCCTTATTGCTGATCAAACATTATTCGTAACTGGATGACCATAAAGACAGTTGATGGGTACTCCACGAAGCATGTTGAGGGACATGAGTGACCTAGATGGAATTTGCTCATCCTGCGTAACAGGATAAATGTCTATGGGCCCAATATTGAACTGGACAAGGATAACACGGTATATGCCTTGTGTTCAATATAGACATAAGGGCAAAAGGGTAATTGTACATATAAGTATTATCACAAAAGGATTTGTCAGATCACATGACATTTTCGTGTCTTGGGTAGCAGTGATGTGTTGCTAGATACCGCTCACTGTTTATTATGTTAAATACATGATTTAATATAATTGCCAATGCCGCGAAAACCTACAGGGTCATACACAAAAGGACGGATTGATGAGAGATAGAGTAACTAAGGAACACCATAAGGTACGGTGCACTTAAGTGAATTGTAGAACATCGTAAGGTACGATGTACTTAAGTAGAATACGAAATATGGTAAGGTACCACACGCTTGAATGATTTTGGCATATTATAAGATATGGGCCACATACACTTAAGTGGGCTTTTTAGCTTGCAGCCCACATAAGTGGTTCTATAAATAGAACCCTTGTGCATAAGCATTTGCGCAATTGCAATTTCGTTTCTCTCTCTCTCTCTCTCTCTCTCTCTCTCTCTCCACACTCAAAGCCTTCATTCGTAGCAGTTAGCACTGAGATTGAAGGAATATGTTCGTGTGGACTGAGTAGAGGCGTTGTCACCACTCAATGATCGTGATCGCTCCGTAGATCTGCATCAAAGATTTCAATCGCCACAAGAGGTAACGATTCTATCACTGATCATGCCCTTTCGTAAGGATCACTAAAGGAGAATTTTTTTTAATTCCGCTGCATTTTGGTTCGCTCTTCTCCTTCAGAATAAGGGGTCCAAGAAGCCAATATATTTCCAAAAGTGAGTAAAAAATTCATAGTCTCTCAAGCATTATAAAGTCATCTCAGCATTCTAATTGCATCTATGGCATATATTTGTCTGGAGCATACCACGATGACAAAACATCGATCTCGTAGAAAGGGAGTTATGTAAAGTCATCCAAATGGATAATTTAACCTTCTTAGGAGAAGGAATATGTTGGAGTAAACCCTAATACTCATCAATATTGGTTGTACATGTTTCTGTATAATTACCTTAATATATATTTTTTGTTAATATATATACTTATTGGGCATTGTATTTATTGTGTTACTCATCTATGACAGAATAAATTCCTAATTAGATTGTTTAATGATACATTAAGTGTGACTTAATCATAAGACCTCATTAAACATAAGGACGTTATTCTTAATCATATTTGTTATATGGATTGTGTTTCCCTTACTTCATCAATTATGGACTTGTACACATGACACAAGTTAGAATTCTTATATAATAGTTCAAGTATGAAGTAGAAGAAAATGACTCGAAATGGTATTGAGACTATACGAATGGTTCGTTATGGTAAATACATATATACATAATATAATACATTTTGAAATTGTATCATGTTTGAAATTGTTCGATCTAAGATATTTCAATTATATCTTTGTGACTCTTTTTGTAAAGTGTTTTATGCGTAATTATTCATATCCATAACCAGTTCCATTTAAAGTAGTCATAGAGACACCATATTTAATATGGAGATAAGAGTACCTAGTTTGTCTTAACGGTAATTTAGATTGAGGAGTCAAAATTGATTATATAGGTTAGACTATATTTTGTCATGTTTATGCATTCAGAAGTAGTTATATAACTGTTTCTAAATTCAAACTATATTTTATACGCAGTTTGTCTTCTACATTTGATTTTACCCTTGAATTTAATGTTCAATTTATTTTTCACATTAATGTATCCAAATATAAATAAATTATCATTCAACTTATTATTATCCAAACAAAACAATTGGCATCCATCTCACTATTATCCTTTAGCCATAATCAACCCATTCACAAAATTAATTTGTGTCAACGTAGCACAGAGTAGTATTGCAAAATCAATTTGAATGGTAAGTTTCCATTATATATTACACTAGAAGAAAGTAATTTATATAGAAAAAAACAGAAGAAAAATTAAAACATCAGCATAAGGAAGAGGATAAAGAAGGCATTGGATTTAAAATACATGTTTCCAAAACCCAATATCATTACCTAATGGTAGAAAGCATTAACCAAAAAACCCACCAATCAAGCATAAGAAACAAGGAGTGAAAAATAAGAACATGTACCTTCATGAAGTTAGGAATTAAAGTAAATAAAAATCTTGTAGTTCCTTCAATAAAATGGCAGAATTTCAAGTAAGATGATAAAAAAAAAACAAAAAAAAAACATCATATGAAGTTGTAAAGATAAATCCTATGAATTCAATAACTCCAAAGTAGAAGTAATGCATAATCGAGTAAATGAATCAATACATTTGGATAAAAGTGCATGCAGAGGCATTCAAAGGCGTAAAGAGGTGCATCACCAGCCTCGACAGAAACAACTTCAACCACAGATCCAACATCCAAAATTTGATCTTTGTTGTTTGCTTCCATTTTCTATTTGATTTTGCACGAAATTGAAAACTCTATTGATGAGAATACTTTTGTGCACTCTATGAAACTTGAAAACGAAGTGAGTAACTGGTGCGAGTAACGAGTTAAGTACTGTTTATCATCTCAAAAACAAGTAACCTAGGGTTAATATAGAGTGAAGTGGGGGGAAGAATAAATACTTACACTCAAGTCGTAGTTATAACACATGCAATAGAGAATAAGACAACCATAGAAATTGAGATGCTCGAAATGGTTGTAACATAAAACGGTCGACAACAAGGATTCACTATGGTGGATAGACGATAAGTAGAGTTCGACAACAAGACGAGAGAAAAGATGATAAGAAGAGTTTGACGACGAGAAGAGAGAAACACAATGTTCTGATTGAAACACGATATATAATTTATTTCTCCCTATTTCTTTTTTGGATTAAAAGGTAAAGAAAGTGAATGGTAAAAATTTTAAAAGGAAAGAAAATGAAAAAGAAAGAAAGTAGAAAGAAAGTTTATTTGATAGAAGTGAATGTGAGAGGAAAAACTGAGTAATTATTTTCGTTTTTTATACAAATAGGAAAAGGAAAAGAAAAGAAAAGAATAAATTATCTATAAAATACAATTCCAATAGCATCAATTAGCATAAGATTCGTGATTTTAAAAGGAGATTCCACAAAGGACAGGTAGACTACATCATTAGTAGTCTCGTGTTTTTCCAGATAGTCAGCACAAACCTTTCCTTCCCCTAAGAGTATGAAATAGTTGAACTCGCAATTCCATATAGATAAAATCATTAATGTTGTGAAGAATCGTGGCACACTAATTTCAGACACAAATTGACTCTGAGATAAACTTGATAGCATAGTTGGTGTCAGAATAACACATCAATTATTTGATGCCAAGTTCTCAGACCATACACAATCCACAATATAGCATCATCAGGTTAGTATGAAGGATCTTCAAATAACTCATATTACCCGCAAAATTGTATACCAAGCATCACCAGCATTTCAAACTAATCCACCAAAACCCGAGACTACATGATTACTGAGGCTACTCCCATCAACATTTAAAATCATATTACTACATTTGTAAGCATTCCACATAAATGTTATCATTGGATGAAACCTTATATGCTTGATAAATTATTTAGCTAACAGATTAGCATAATTCATTGAGATGAGTTTCAAAGTATAGGAAGACAATATTTCATTCGCATGACACAATTTGTTCCTAGCGTGCCACAACCACCAAAGAGCACCCCAAAAGATAGAGCCACCAACGATTCATGTATAATAAAATCATATAAATTATCCCTTTTGAAGAATAAGGGGTCCAAAAAGCCAATAGATTTTGAAAAACGAGTAGCAAATTCATAGTTTCTCAAGCATTGGAAAGTCATCTCTACGTTCCAATTGCATATATGGCATAGATTCGTCTGTAGCATACCACGATGATACAACATCGATCTCATAAAAAAGGAGTTATGTAAAGTCATACAAAGGAATAATTTCACCTTCTCAGGAGCAGGAATTTGTTGGAGTAAGCCCTAATAACCAATCAATATTGGGTGTACATGTTTTCGTATAAATAACTTGACATATATTTGTTAGAATAAGATTTGGTTCTCACCTATACCTTGAGTTTTGATGATACCAATGTGGTATTTGTGCGAGAACAATTTTGGTAACCTAATGGTTTGTTATTGTGTAGCTTTAACAACCAATTCTAATTTTGAGTATATGACGTGCAACATCATCAATTTCTAAATAATGAGTTCTAAATCCGCTTTTACGCCAGTTATTAGAAGTTCTGAAAGATATTCCATATTGCTGCTGTAATGATCTTTCTGCTTCTATGCTGATTCACTCCTGAGGAGATGTTATGTTGTTACTATAATGTTCTCTCAACTCGTGCTTCTAGACGTGACTCTGATCACCAAAGCTTCTGAAGAATGGCAAGCTTATGAAGTTGTGTTATATAGCTGAAGATTCTGAAGATCTCAAGTCAGACAATTGAGGTTATCAAGGTTATGACTGTAGATTCTAAAGACTCTGAATATTCTAAAGATCTCAAGCTACACTACTGATGCTGTAAAGGTTCTGACCAAAGATTCTGAAGTGTCTGAATCTAGCTCTATGTTTCTTCATTTCATTCTTCATTAACTTTCATCAGAAGCCAACGATATTGAAGATAAGATCAAATCAAATATAATTTCCACTACTTGATTTCATGGGCAAAGGAGAGTATTATACATCACACCTATCATTGATTTTATGGGCAAAGGACAGTTCACAACATCACTCCTTTAACCATACAACAACGAACAATCGCTCTATGAGCTTTCCCTATTTCCCCTCTAACGGTCTTCTTCTTATGCTATATAACTGAGACTTGAGACTTGAAGAAAAGTCGTCGGTGATACAACATTTTGACAAGTCTATTTATTTGTGAAAAATTATCATTCTTTTGTACATAATTTTTATTTAAGTGTTTGTTTATCATTTGTGTAAAATCTGCTTGTATAGAAGCAACTTGTAACACACAAAATATTATTCAAACTGTTTATTTGATTCCTTAAGGAGGTTATCCTTGAGAAGACAAAGAAGGTTATTCTTTGTGAGTCCTTAAGGAGACTAGGGTATAGTTGAGTCCTTGAGAAGACAAAGAAGGGTATTCTTTGTGATTATTGTAATATGTTGATTATAGTGGATTAAATCCTTGTGTATAAGGAAAAATTACCTTGACGGATGAACTGAAGTAGCTTTGAGTTTCAAGCGAACCAGGATAAAAATACTTGTGTTTTCATCTCTTTGTTATTCACTTGTTAGTGGTATTATTGTTTTGGAAAAAGCTTTTGCTTGTAAAACCAATTCAAACCCCTCTATCTTGTGTTTTTTTACACCTTTAATTGGCATCATAGCTCCGGTTCTGATTGTGATAAACATTTTATCAACACTTCACCATGTTCAGTATTGATCCAACTTGTGTGAGAAACAATGGTCGTTGTTAACACTGCTAACATTGTTAACAATAATGAAAGAGATCACCACAATGCAAACCCACCAATCTTTGATGGTGAGAAATTTGATTATGGGAAAGATAGAATAAAAAAGATTTTTTCTTGGTTACGATGTTGATCTCTGGAATCTTGTAGTCAATGGCTACGTTCACCCAGTTAATGCTGAAGGAAATATTATAGCAAGAAGTGTTATGAATGATCAACAGAAGAAAGATTTCAAAAATCATCATAAGGCAAGAACTATATTGTTAAAGGATATATCTTATACTAAGTATGAAAAGATAACAAATAGAGATTCTACTAAATCCATTTTTGACTCTCTAAGGATGACTCATGAAGGGAACGCTCAAGTAAATGAGACAAAGGCCTTGGCCTTAATCCATAAGTATGAGGCATTCAAAATGGAAAATTATGAAACAATTGAGACCATGTTCTCAAGGTTTCAAATGCTTGTTGCAGGACTGAAAGTTATGGACAAAGGATACTCTACAGCTGGCCATGTCAAGAAGACTATCAGAATTCTTCCCAAAAAATGGAGACCTATGGTAACTGCTTTAAAGCTGGCAAAGGATCTAAATAGTATCAGTCTTGAAGAACTTGTTAGTTCTTTAAGAAGCCACGAGATTGAGCTCGAGGAAAATGAACCTCATAAGTGAGGTAAATATGTTTCTCTAAAGTCTAAGCCTGATAAGACAAGAGTTTATCAAACTGAGGAAGAATCAGAAGGATCTAATGAAAACTCAGAAGATGATGATGAGCTGTCTCTAATTTCAAAGAGAGTCAACAGACTCCAAAAGCACATGAAAAATGGTCAAGGAAAGTTCAGAGGAGCTAGAAGGACTGCTAATCGTTTTGATTCTTCGTTTGTACAGAAGAAGCAAGGTTCTGGAAAAGAAGTCATTTGCTTTGAGTGCAAGGAGTCGGGCCACTACAAAAATGATTGTCCTAAGTTGAAAAGGGATAGAAGTCCTAAGAAGAATTTTTCCAAAGGAAAGAAGGGGTTGATGGCCACATGGGAGGATTCCGAATCTGAAGAAGAAGATTTTGACAAAGAAAAAGTCAATGTTGCGTTGATGGAAACTATAGATAGTCCTGAAGGTTCTGAAGAACTAGAAGACAAGGTAATATCAGAATCAAAATCCGACTCTGATTCTTAAGAGGTATCTTTTAACCTATCTCGTTCTAATCTTAAATCATGTCTATCTGAAATGCGGGAAAAATACCAGAGTATTCAGAGTAAATACAAGCACCTTAAATAAGTCCAAGTAATTGGTTATGAAACTCGTAGCGAGCTTGAGAAAGATATTTCATCTCTAAATGAAAAAATATTTTCTTTAGAAAGTAACAACTCTGCTTTGAAAAGCAAAATTTCAAAGCTAGAGGAGGAAATAGTCTCAGAAGCTTCTAGTACTGATTGCGCCATTAGATATGACATGGCATTCCAGTACTTTCTAGCTAAAAGCATAGATATAAGAAAAATGACTTCTCTGATCTTTGGAGTTAGCATAAATAACAAGAAAGGCTTAGGTTGTACATAAACTATAAAACCTGATGAAAGTCGGAAGGTAAAAACAAACCTCTCTATGTGCATTTCGTGCATGTTAGTAATGAGCTTAATATTTATGCACAGACACAGGAACATACAAAGGATAAGAACTCAGTTCTAAAACCTGAGTATCATGCACAAATTCCCCATGATTATACTTCTACTAAAAGACTCATAGTTGTAAGAAACTCTAGGAAAACTAACAAAAGAGGACCCAAAAAGTGGGTACCTAAGTATAAAATAATTTATGTTGCAGACATCCTTAGCATCTCAGCTGAAACACCAGTCATGATGCATGTATAGTGGATACTCACGACACATGATGAGAAGAAGGTTTATGTTCCAAGATTTGGAACTTAAGCCTGAAGGCTTCGTTGGTTTCAGAGGAAACCAGAAAGGAAATATCATTGACTCTGGAACTATTAGTAACAGTAAACTTCCTTCTAATACTAATGTTATTTTAGTTGATGGTCTGATGCATAACCTATTGTCTATTAGTCAACTTAGTGACAATGGTTATAATATCATTTTTCATCAAAATTCATGTAAGGTTATTAGTCAGAAAGATGGTATAATCCTTTTTAATGGAAAGAGAAAGAACAACATTTACAAAATCAGGCTTTCTGATCTTGAGGGTCAAAATATAAAATGTAAAATGTCTAATGTCTGTTAATGAGGAGCAATGGATATGACACGTACGTTTGGGCCATGTTAGCATGAGAAGGATTTCTTATCTAAATAAGCTTGGATTAGTCAAAGACTTACCCAACCCGAAGTTCGCTTCAGATGCTCTTTGTGAAGCATGTTAAAAAGGCAAGTTTTCTAAAACATCTTTCAAAGAAAAAACTGTTGTTTCTACCTCTAAACCGTTAGAACTTCTGCATATTGATTTGTTCGGACCATTGAAAAATCCCTCCATCAATGGTAAGAAGTATGGATTAGTCATCGTTGAAGACTATAGTCTTTGGACATGGGTAAAGTTATTGAAACACAAGGATGAATCATATCCCGTGTTCTCTACTTTCTACTCACTAGTGCAAATAGAAATGAATTGCAAAATAGTCAGAGTCAGAAGTGATCATGGTGGCGAATTTGAAAATAAACATTTTGAAAATATTTTTGATTCAAATGGCATATCCCATGATTTCTCTTGTCCTAGAACTCCATAACAAATTTTAGAAAGGAATAATAGGACATTGCAAGAAATGGCTCGTACCATGATCCTGGAAATTGACATGGCTAAGCATTTCTAGGCAGAAGCAGTTAACACAACATGTTATATTCAGAACATGATTTCTATCAGACCTATTCTAGGTAAGACTCCTTATGAATTGTGGAAGAACATAAATCACAACATTTCTTTTTCATCCTTTTGGATGTGAATGTTTTATGTTGAACACCAAAGAGAATCTTGGCAAGTTTGATTCTAAATCACAAAAATGTTTAGTGTTAGGATATTTTGAACGCTCTAAAGGATACAAAATCTTAGATTTAATGATAAGCTTAACCCTAAAAAGTCGAAGCCAATTGAGAAATTTGCATATTTGAAGAGCAATCTTTCAGAATCCAAGGATATTGATTCTAGAGAAAAAGACTTAGAAGGCAAAGCTAAAGAATCTAAAGCAAACGACTCAGATACGACTCAACCAAAAGTTTTCGGTCCAACTCATCAGATGAAGAGTAGATCAAGAACCTCTCATTTTGAATAACTGATTCTGGGAGATAAAAATGCTCGAGTCAGAACTAGATCTTCATTCAAACCTTCTGAAGAGACTCTTCTAGGTTTGGTATCTTTGATAGAACCTACATCTGTTGATGAATCTCTTCTAGATAATAAATGGATTCCGTCTATGCAAGAGGAATTGAATAAATTCACCAAAAATGACGTTTGGGATCTTGTTCAGAAACCAAAAGGCTTCCATGTCATTGGAACCAGATGGGTCTTCAGAAACAAGCTCAATGAGAAGGGTGAGGTTGTTAGAAAAAAGGCTTGACTGGTAGCACAAGGTTATAGTCAGCAGGAAGGTATAAACTATACATGAACCTTTACTCTAGTTGCCAGGTTAAAGTCTACTCGCCTCTTAGTTTTGTTTGTTGTCAACCATAACACCATCCTTTATTAGATGGATGTTAAGAGTGCATTCTTAAATGGATATATTTTTGAAGAAGTATATGTGCATCAACCTCCTAGTCTTGAAAGTTCTCAAAATCCTAACTTTGTTTTTAAACTGAAAAAGTTGTTATATGGTCTGAAACAAGCTCCCAGAGCTTGGTATGATAGACTGAGTAACTTCCTTTTGGAAAATAATATTACCAGAGGGAAAGTGGTCACAACTCTCTTTTGCAAAACTTTTAAGAATTATATTCTGGTTGTACAAATTTATGTTGATGCTATTATTTTTGGTTCTGTTAATGTTTTGTTGTGCAAGGATTTTGCTAAGTCAATGAAGTAAGAATTTGAAATGAGTTTGATGGGAGAACTCAAGTTATTTTTGGGAATCCAAATTGATCAACGATCAGAGGGAACATATTTTCATTAGAGCAAATATACAAAGGAACTTATTAAGAAGTTTAACTTATCAAAATGTAAGCAAGCAAAGACTCAAATGCATCCTACAAGTATTCTGGAGAAAGAAGAGGTAAGAAATAAGGTAAATCAGAAGTTATTCAGAGGTATGATAAGCTCTCTCCTTTATCTAACCGCTTCTAGACCTGATATCTTATTCAATGTCTGGCTTATGCGCTCGCTTCCAATCAGATCCTAGGGAAACTCACTTAACTGCTGTTAAGAGAATCTTTAGGTATCTAAAAGGTACTACTAACCTTGGTTTATTTTATAGAAAATCAAGTGAATACAAATTAGTAGGCTATTGTGATGGTGCTTATGCCGGAGATAAAATATAAAGGAAAAGTACTTCTAGAAGTTGTCAATTTCTGGGAAATAACCTGATCTCATGGTCCAGCAAGAGACAATCAACAATTGCGCTTTCTACAACTGAAGCTGAATATATTGTAGTTTCTGGATGCAACACTTAGATACTCTAGATGAAGAGTCAGCTAGAAGATTATCATATATATGAGAGTAACATTCCTATTCTTTGTGATAATACTTATACTATTTGTTTATCTAAGAATCCTATCTTGCATTCTAGGGCTAAGCGTATGGAAATTAAACATCACTTTTTACGTGACTATGTTCAGAACATAATTTTTCATCTAAAATTTGTTGATACAAACCATCAATGAGCTGATATCTTTACAAAATCCCTTGCTGAAGATAGATTCATTTTCATTATGAAAAACTTATTTATAGATTTTTGTACCGGATGAAAAAATGTATTTCAGAATGTTCAAGTCTTCAGAATTCTTGATTAGATTCTGAGAATCTTATTTGTTGACTCTGAAACATGAGCTTTATAAAGTAAGAAAGTTTTCATGAATCATAAAGGTTCTGATCAAAAGCAATCTTATCTATTTGTCTTCCTGATTCTGAATAGTAGTTGCATTAAATGGTTATCATATCATTTGATTTCATGTGGTTCTAAGTGGTGACAGTTGTCCCACGTTCTGAGCATGCGTGATGAAAGCGTGAACGTTGGATTTTGCAATTCTTGGAATTAGGTTTAAAACTTTTACGCTTCCCCCTATGACTGCGTATTTTTATCTTGTCATCATTGCAATTTGTTTAATATAAAACCATTTCACTCACATTTTCACACTACACGCACGATATTCCCATACTTTCTTCTTTCAAACCTAAAACACCTATTTGTAATTGTTCATCCTCTCCTTTATCTTCATAAATGGTTGCTCAACAACAACAAATTCAACATCAGTTTCAACAACTACAACTAGTTAAGCCTAAATCTCCTCCAAGATCTTATACGTTTGAAAGCATTCATCCATCTAAAGAAGAAATCAACGGTAGTAATATCCCGTAGGAAAACTATCCTATCTTCACAAAGATCGATCCACCAGATGTTTTAGCATACTACGTGGAAATTTGTCGTGATGATAATATAGATCCTTTGGTGGATCCCTTAAATCTCCCGGATGACTACCCAGTTGTTCCGCCTCCTCCTCCTTGCCTAAACCCTTAGTTTTTCCATCTAAGAGTGTGTGCGCTTTTATATTTATTTGAATACTTATTGCATTTCTCTATTGTTTTTCTCTGTATTTCCATCTTTGCATCTGCTTGTATCTTTTATTCCTTTTGGCATTATTCAATGAAAAATGTGTTTGTTTCTCTTTAATTCTTTTATTATTTTGTCTATGTCTTTTTAATTAATGACAAAGGGGGAGAAATATATCTAAGGGGAAGATGCATAATTATTTTTTATGTACCTAAATCCCTAACGAAAGACCCAAACATTGTTTAATTTTTTCTACTAATAACTACTTTGAAGAATAGTTTGTTAACTGTTTTATATGGTTAAGTTCTTAAGCCAGAATGGTTAAGCATCAGAAGTCTCCATGAAGTTTCAAAGATCAGAATTCAAGTTACCAGTTTCTGTTGAAATGGTCTTCTATCTGAGTCCGTTAGAACCTTCATACTGATGAGTCAGTAATAACCATGTTCTGAACTTAGAACATTGGGTACTTGGCATCAAGTTTTGAAGAATTTAGGAAAACTCTGGAATTAGCATCTAACTATGAGGAAAAGTTTCATGCATAATAATCAGACTTGGAAATCAAGTTTCTTTTAAGAAGAATTCCCAGCCAGGTTCTGAAAGTTCTTTTCAAAGGGATCTTCAAAGGTAATCCAGCTCTGAAAGAGAATTTCAAAGAGAACCAGAATTTAAGTTCTGGCTGAAGACAACCACTGTCTTCAAAAGAACTCATCAAAGCTTCTGAAGTGAATCTCATCAGAATGTTGATGTTAATAAACCAGTGCTCTGGACAACATCAAGCAACTTCTGAAGATAAACTAGATTCTGATTGAAAATCACTCTAGTACTTCAAAAGGTTAATCAGGAAAGTGTTCTTTCGTTCTGATTTTATCTTTTTAAGGATTATACATCCCATGGGGAGCTTTGTGCTTCTGTAAGATGTATTCTTTTGTGATTACCTGTACACAACTATTAATTAAAACACATGTTTTATCATCATCAAAAAGGGGGAGATTGTTAGAGCAAGATTTAGTTCTGCATCTATACCTTGAGTTTTGATGATAACAATGTTGTATTTATGAGAGATCAATTTTGGTACCCTAATGGTTTGTTATTGTGTAGCTTTAACAACCAGTTCTGATTCTGAGTATATGATGTGCAACGTCATCAGTTTCTAAACAATGAGTTACAAATCTGCTTATGGGCCAATTATTAGAAGTTTTAAAAGATATTCAATGTTGTTGCTGCAATGTTCTCTCAGCTCATGCTTTTGTACGTGACTCTGATCACCAAAGCTTCTGAAGAATGAAAAGCTTCTGAAGTTGTGTTACGTAGCTGAAGATTCTGAAGATCTCAAGTAGATGAATAAGGTTACCAAGGTTCTGACTGTAGATTCTAAAGACTCTAAAGATACTGAAGATCTCAAGCCAAACTACTGATGTTGTCAAGGTTATGACAAAGACTCTGAAGTTTCTGAATCCAACTATATGTTTCTTCATTTCATGTTTCATCAAAATTCATCAGAATCCAATGAACTTGAAGATAAGATCAAACAAGAATATGATCAAATAATATATAATACAAATCGAATATCCTTTCCACTACCTGATTTCACAGGCAAAGGACAATACTATACATCGCACTTGTCACTGATTTTATGGGCGAAGGATAGTACGCAGTATCACTCCTTTCACCATCCAACGGTGAACAATCATTCTATGAGCTTTCTCCATTTTACCCTCCAACGATCTTCTTCTTATGCTATATAAGTGAGACTTGGAGACTTGAAGGAAATCCATTGGTGATATAATATTTGTAGAAGTCTATTTCTTTGTGAAAAGCTATCATTCTTTTGTACACAGTTTTCCTTTAATTGTTTTTTATCATTTGTGTAAAATCTGCTTGTATATAAGCAACTTATAACACACAACATATTATTTAAACTGTTTGATTGATTCCTTAAGGAGGTTGTCCTTAATAAGACAAAGAAGGTTATTCTTTGTGAGTCCTTAAGGAGACTATGGTATAGTTTGATCCTTGAGAAGACAAAGAAGGGTATTCTTTGTGATTGTTGTAATCTGTTGATTATAATGGATTAAGTCCTTGTGTATAAGGCAAAATCACCTTGGCGGGTGGACTGGAGTAACTTTGAGTTTCAAGCGAACCAGGATAAAAATACTTGTGTTTTTATCTCTTTGTTATTAACTTGTTAGTGGTGTTCTTGTTTTGGAAAAATATTTTGCTTGTAAAACCCAATCCAAACCCCTATTTTCTTGTGTTTTTCACACCTTCAATATTGTCTGTTAATATAAATACTTATTAGGAACTGTATTTATAGTGTTACTCGTATATGACATAATAAAGTCCTTAGAATAATTAGTCTGTTTAATGATACATTAAGTGTGACTTAATCATAAAACCCCATTAAACATAAGGACGTTATTCTTAAACATATTTGCTAGATGAATTGTGTTTCCCTTACCTCATTAATTATGAATTTGTACACGTGACACAGGTTAAAATTCTTATATAAGAGTTCAAGTATGAAGTAGAAGGAATCAACTCTAAATGGTATTAAGACCATACAAATGGTTCTTTATAGTAAATACATATATAAAGAATATAATGAATTTTCAAATTGTATCATGTTTGACATTGTTGGATCTAAGATATTTTAATTATATCTTTGTGACTCTTTTTATAAATTATTACACATGTAATTATTCCCATCCATAACAAGTTCCATTTAAAGTAGTCGTAGACACCCCATATTGGATATGGAGGTAAGAATACCTAGTTTGTCTTTATGATAATTTGGATTGAGGAGTCAAAATTGATTCTAGAGGATAAACTAGATTTCAACATGTTTCAGTGTTCACAAGTAGTTTTATAATTGTTTCTAAATTCAAGCTATAATTTGCACCTAGTTTGTCTTCTGCATTTGATTTTACCCTTGAATTTAGTGTTCAATTTACTTTTCACATTAATGTATCCAGATATAAATCAATTAACATTCAAATAATTATTATCCAAACAAAATAGTTTGCATCCATCTCACTATTAACCTTTAGCCATAATCAACTCATTCACAAAATTGATATGTGCCAATGCAACACACAGTTGTATTGAAAAAATCAATTTGAATGGTAAGTTTCCTTCATATATTACACTAGAAGAAAGTAATTTATATAGAGAACATCAGAAGAAAAATTAAAACATCAACATTAGGAGGAGCGGATAAAAAGGCATTGGATTTATAATACATATTCCCAAAACCTAATATCATTACCTAATGGTAGAAAACATTAACCAACAAACCCACCAATCAAGCATTCTTGAAATGTTAACTAGAAGAGGAAGTATATATGTCGATCCCAACAGGACTAGAATCACCCAACACTAAAGTGTATAAACTTTGAAAATCATTATATGGCCTTAAATAAACTCTTAGAGCTTGATTTAACAAACCAACCCAAGTTTTCACGAGAATTGGGTTCACTCGATAAAAAAAAATCATACAATGTTTGTCAAACATTAAATAGAAGGTAAGACAACCTTTTCCATTGTGTATGTTGATGACATTGTGATAACTGGGGATGGTAAGGAGCAAATTTAGCACTTGAAAGGGTTCTTGGCTAGAGAATTTGAAGTCAAAGATTTAGGAAAAAATGAATACTTCTTGGGAATGGAAGTACCACGAATAAGGAAAGGAATCAATGTGTCCAAAAGGAAGTATACCATGAATCTTCTTCAAGAAACCATGATGCTTGGATGCAAAACAACCAACACACCCATAAAAGTAACAGAAGGAAACAAATTTAAAGAAGAAACCATTCCGACATAGACATATAGGTACCAACACTTAGTGAGAAAATTAATCTATTTGGCACACACTAGACCAAATATTGGATTTTCTATAAGTATGGCAAGCCACCATATGTCAAATCCCAGAGACAAATATGGCAACAATAAGAAGGATCTTGCAATATCTTAAAGGCACTCTCGAAAAGGGTTTGTATTTCCATAAAAATACAAAGAAAGGAATTGAAGTCTACACGTACTCAGATTGGACAAGATTTATTTTAGCTAGAAAATCCACATTTGGAAATTGCTCATTTGTATAGGGAAACATGGTTACATGGAGAAGCAATGAGCAATATGCGGTAGATAGAAGTAGTCTAGAGGAAGTAGTAAGACACAACAATAGTTTGTGAAGGAGGGTGGCTAAAGAGAATGCTTGAATAGTTTTAAAATTTCTTACAATGGTGGGGGTTAGAATCATGTGTGACAAGGTTTAGTCCTTGAGTTTATATCCAATGGATGAAATGACCAGAAAACTCTATTGTTGGAAAACATCGATGTACTTCTGGCTGAACATAAGTTTCCTTTTTACATTCTCTAAGATTGTTTTTTCTGTAATTTTATTGACAATAAAGAAATCTAGTTTGAATTTTGGAGATAATCATGTTTATAAAAAACAAAATTGTCCAGTGGGCAGTGTGGAAAACTGAATATTTTGCAAGATTGTTTCAACACAAATGCTAGTGCGGAACTAAAGGAGTGGAGGAAACATCTTCAACATTCTTTTGACAAGCTTCAAGATCAATTATATTAACATCATGTTAGGTCCGACCCTAGGGTAAGGCAATAAAGGCCTTTGCCTAGGGCCTGTAATTTTCATTTGTTTCATAGGCCTCCAACTACATGATAATACTAGCTATTAATGTTTTATTAAACTGTTGTGTTTGACTGGTTGTCGTATATTAATGTGGGTGTATATTATACACTCCATAAGTTCCAAAATAATTGTCATAGTTGGTCATTTCATACCGACTAAAAAAATATAATAAATGAAAGAGAGAGAATAGTATTTTATCAAACTATCATTGTTTACTATTGGTGTATTCGAATTATCATAAATGTAGAGTGAAAGAATAATAATTTGAGAGTATTAATTAGATGACATAATTGTAAGATAAATATTAGAGTTGCATTTGAAACTAAAATGCGACACTTATTTTGGAACAAATAATTTTATAAGATGCTATAATTATTTTGGGACAAAGGGAGTAGTATTATTACAATTTTGATTGTTAAGAAGTTTTTAATTGTTTAATTGTTTTGCAATTTTATTGTTATCTTGAATTGGAAAGTAACACACTAATCAATTTATTTATTTTTCTTATGAATTTTAATGTTATTTTTATTTTGCAGTGGAAAACAACTACTAAATGCATTGGTGAAATTATTTAATTTGTTTTAATGACCATGTTTTACATAATGTAAGATTTCCTTTTATGTTTAATAAGTATTAGTTACATTTAAAAAATATTATTTGCTTAATGATCATATGAATTTTAATGTTATTTTTATTTTGAAGTGGAAAAAAACTAATGAATCCATTAGTCAATTTATTTAATTTGCTTTAATGCCAAAGTTTTACATAATATAATATTTCCTTTTATGTTTAATAAGTATGATGAGTGCATTCTTCCATTTAGATATATTTTGAATGATGTCAAAATTAAGAAATAACGTTTATATACATTGGACGGTATCATACAAGTCTAGCCATGCATTTTAGTGTTCTTGTATTAGGAAGCATGTCAACATTATTGGAAATAGTTTGAAAAATATTTGTGCATCAAAATATTGTGTTAAACATGAAAAATATTTGTGCATCAAAATATTGTGTTAAACATGTGCATCATTATAGGTCGACACATACGACTACAGGTCGACCTATAAATGAATTTTTAAAACTTCAGGTCGACATATAAATGATATAGGTCGACACGTATACTACAATATTAAAGTTTGTAGCTATTGTTTTCATGTGATGACTCCACAAGTCGACACATGCTTCCAACAGGTCGACACATGATTCGTATAAGTCGACTTATTGATTAAATTCTTTGAAAAATTGAATTTGTTTCCATTCCTTTTGCATTTATTTTAGTTCTTATGAGGATCACACACACACACACACACACACACACACACACACACACACACACACACACACACACACACGCACACGCACACACACACACACACACATGAATCCAGGATTTTAAAGCATCTCATAATCTTCAATTCAGTCTACGCATACACACAATCAAATAACACATAATCATTTTTTGATTGGGTGCCATCTAGATTAAGATTGATAACGTCCAATTAGATTTGTTGTCCCGGGAATATTGGGTTGTGATCTTTGAGGGATTCAAATAAGAAAACTGAGTTAGGGTTTTTCTTCAAGATCTTTAGGGTTTGAAGGTTTTGACAAGATTGTGCAATTCAGATCCAATCGAGTGAAAGTCTTGAGACTAAGTGTTTCGACAAGGGAGTAACGTGAAACTGTGGATCCTGTTGACAAATATTGGGTTCAACAAGTGTGCGCTTGAGATTAATTCAGCCGAGTGAAAGCCTTGAGACAATGAGGTCATTCAAGGAAGTAGCAACAACAGGTGAATTGAAGCGACATTGTTGGTGACTTGATCAAACTTTGATCAAAGTTTCTGGAGGTGTCGGAGTCAAGAACAAACTTAGGGTTTATGGAATTTGATTTCTCATCTCTTGTATATATACATTTGCAAATTAAGATTTATCATATTAATATCTCAATTCGAATTCAAATTGAGGGCAAACATACCCATATCGATGTCGATTGGGAAACTGCCTAAACAAATCCTTGTGTACTCTCTCTCTCTCTCTCTCTCTCTCTCTCTCTCTCTCTCTCTTTTTATGTTTCGGTTCACAATTTATTGATTACTTTGATCACTTAATCAACATTGTTTGAATAATATCTTTTGAATTATTTGTTAATTTGTGTTGTTGGAGTACTTGCATACCATTCGGTTAGACGATTTTTAATTCGTGAAATATTTGAAACTTGCTTCCGCATCATAAATTTTTCTAAGTCAAATTTTCTAATAAATTTTTAACTTAGAATCTATTCAACCCCCTCCCCTTCCCTCTCTCCCTCCCTCTAGATCTAGGCCTATTGTCTAACAAGTATTAGTTATATTTAAAAAAATATTATTTTCAATTTTAATTTAAAATATTTTGTTTATATCAACATTTTTAATGAGAGAGCAACATTTAAATGATTTGTATGTCAAATAATATATTAACAATCAAAATTTATTAATCAAATGTTATTGTTTTAATATTTTGTTAATTTAACTTTATAAACTTGTTTTTCATCTCATCTTAATTTATACTCCATTTGTTTTACAATAGGTGTCTTTTTTTTTATTTGTCAAATTATTTATTCCTTTAGAATACGAATGTGATATTTATTATTTCTTTCCACTAACTTACCCTTATTTGTTGTATTTTAATTTATGTAACTATTTCACTATCTATTATTAATAAGGTTATTTTAGTAAATGACATTCAATTTATCATTGAAAATAACGCAATTAATCATTATCTTAAAAGTGTAAAAATATCAAAGAAAACACCTATTGTGTGACGGAGGAAGTAATTTTTTTATTTGTCTCTTGTGATACATTTTTTATTTTTATTTTAGAGTAGTGTTAATTAAAAAAGTTGGCTTAGAAAGTAGAAAACAATTTTTTTTTTAAGTTTTTACATTATTTTTTAAAAAAAATTAGCTTCATTATTGTTTTAAAAAATAAATGAAATTAATTTCTTCATAAAATAAATTATTTTAGAAAAAAAATGAAAAAAAAAAAATTAGACAAAAATATAATAATTTTAATTAAATATTTTGCCTCGGGCCTCAACACTTGTCGGGCCAGCACTACATCATGTTTTGAGTTTCATCTATTCAAGAGAGAGATAAACCCGATTGAATGCAAATTACATTTTTAGGTTTCATTTTCAAAATTTACTTTGTACTTTAGAAACATAAACCTCATTTATCTTGTGAAAATATTTTCTATTTTCATTTTCTAAAACATGTGTTCATTTTAACTTCTTAATAAGAAGAGGATATGAGACTCTTCAAGTCAACAATTATAATGGAAAAAGATGAAATGCTAGTTAGAAGTGAATCATTTT
The DNA here is from genome assembly GCF_024323335.1 of Lathyrus oleraceus. Taxonomy (NCBI): domain Eukaryota; kingdom Viridiplantae; phylum Streptophyta; class Magnoliopsida; order Fabales; family Fabaceae; genus Lathyrus; species Lathyrus oleraceus. Next base: position 47,720,156 of record NC_066584.1, on the reverse strand, counting down.
TGGAAAACTGAAAACAATTTTTTAGCATTTTCATTATTTTTAAAAGAATGATACATTGTTCACTTGAAATCTCTATTATTTGAGATGCATTATATATTAATTTACACACACTCACACATGCACATATAAATCAAAGATCATTATATTCTTCACCATGATAAGACTGTTCAACCTCATTCTCTTCCAAAGACCTTCCCATAGTTTCTTTAGTGAAAAAGTAAGTAACAAACATTCCCACTATACACACCCCTCCAAGTATGATAAGTGAAGCTTTCATTCCAATTCCCTTAGGATATCCGTCCTCCTTCTCTTTATGTGAAGCCCATAGAAACCCAACAGATCCAATGATTGCACCAACCTTACCAACGGCTCCCGAAATTCCATGACAAGTCGACCTAAACCTAGCTGGAAAGAGTTCGGATGGGACAATGAAGGTCGTAGTGTTAGGCCCAAAATTCGCAAAGAAGAAAGCAAGCCCATATAGAACCATGAACCCTTTATTATCATGGTTATCGGGACTTGTCCAATGAGAGTAATAGGGAAACCCTATGGCGAAAAACGACAATGCCATGAAGAAAAAACCCATCATTTGAATCTTGACTCGTCCTATGCGATCGATGAAGTAGACGGTGAAAAAGTAGCCGGGAATGGTAGAAGAAACAGCGAGAATGGCTTGTATCCTTGCAAGATAGAAAGCTTCTTGATACAAATCATATTTGTCTTTGGGCCTAAGATATCGCTTGTATATTTCACTTTGGAAAAGAACTTGACTGTAGAACACTATGTCCAAGAGAAACCAATTAGTAGAACAGGCGAAAAGATCGCGGCCGTGTCGACGCAAGAATTCTCTTGAAAGAAGAGGGTATGATGCAGCAGTTGCTCTTGGTGGTAATGAATCTTCTTCGGCTATTTGGCTCATTGATACATCTAGAACTTTCTCCATGTCCTTTGCAGCTTGCAACACATTTTGTTCCACTAATGCTGTATATCTGATGCACATCATATAGTACATTGTTCAGTTGTTAGTAAAAAAATAAACATTAGTTTCTATTGCAACAAGATACATTTATTTATTTTAGTATCAAACAACAATAATCACGAGTAATAAGGCATCTAAAATAAATTAATACATTTTGCATGTTCTACTAATTGACAATCATCTATTGGTTTATGTTTTATCCTCAAGGTTCAAAGCAAAAGGCTTAATAACACCTAAAGCAGGTGATCTTTCATTTATTCAAGAATAGGAAATCCGGCCCTCCAAACATATCTATCATCATCTAATTACATCAAAAGGTCTCATCCACAACGTCATTTCAAATATTCAAATTCATTGTCACTATAACATTATTTTTTATTTTCTCACTAACTTGGGTGTCAGATTGCTAACCTTGCAGGCATGCCCTAAGGATGACAATTGAACCAATTCCCAGTGGATGCCCGCAAAATTTACCCATAACGGATAAGGTAAAAACCCACAAAATAGGTACGGGCATGAGCAGAGACAATTACCCATTAAAATAAGCGGGTATGAGTACCTTAGTAGCCACCCCGCCCCATACCCGCACAATATATATTTATATGTTTTTATTTTTACTATTATGTACACAAGTTAATTTATCAATTTTATTAAATACATCACAATTAAACTTGTATGCATTTTTATATAAATGTTTATTTATTTCTTAACTCAACAATAACATCCTTGAATTTTTTTAGTGTTATTAAAAACTTAAAATTACATGATAAATTATAATTGATCAATTATTTTTATTAAAAATGCGGGTAAGCGGGTATATGTTTGGGTACTTAGGTACCCGTTGGATACGGGTACGAGTATAAATGTTGGTTCCTACGCGGGTATGAGATCAAGTACGAGAATTTTCTCAAACTGCGGGCATGGGGACGTGTAATATAGTATCCTGCATATACCCTACCCATTTCCATCCCTAGTCAACCCTATCTCTATCGCACTGAAACTTGTTCCTCCGTAGTAAGACCTTATTTCACCGTTCATCTAACATTCTGGCTCTATAATTGAATAATGACGTTGTCTGTGGGAACAACATTTATTCCCACAAATTCTCACATTTTTGTTTCCTTTAATCCAAGGATTCAAATCTCCTTTTATAGAAGATTCATATCACCATTTCTTGATCTTTTTCCTTGAAATTTCATCCTCCAACAGATCTATCATCATATTCATTAAGCATGGTGGCATCCAAAGTCACTCGATCCATCGCTCAACAGAAAGTTATTGCTGTAGCCTTTGAAGTTGCTAGAGCTCCGCCTCTTCCTCTTCCTTAGGTAGAAGAAGATCCAGTCTGGATGACATCTCCTTCCAATCCTATGCAACAAACATTGCTCAACTGAGAGTTGGCCAAAGAGCATTTCAAGCTCTCTCATTTTTTAGATCTATACAATAAATTCACCAAGGCGAACTGTCTCATCGACCTCCTCCATTACCTATTGTACTTGGACAAGAAATGTTATATGGCCTTCAACTGTTACAGGCCAATCTTAGAGTATAGGGAGCCATCAACTTGCTGAACAACGTATATAATCTGGTGCATTAGTAAAATTCAAAATTCTTAGCAAAAAGGCTAACCAGAATTGATGAGAGCCTACAACATGTTACGGTAAGGAATAACATCGTGCGAGAGGCGGTATCTCAAGGAAATCAAGTTGCCATACATGAGCCGACTCTGGGGTTGCTAGCTCGTAACAGATATCGAAGACATATAACTCCTCCATCCAACCCTTAAGGGAGGAGTGATAACCACACACTTCTTAAGGTTCACTATTCTCATTATTCACAATCACTAAATCCTTGAAGAAGGGAAAGATACAATAAATATGCTCTAATTTCATATCAGAAAAATAACCTAGTACTTACTCACATCCTCGAGAGAAGGATTCTAAGGTTATTACAGAAGTCTCAAAAGTTATAGAGCTATGACGAATTTAGAGATACAGACGAGCACATCAAGCATGTAGACAATTTGTTAGATTACTAACACGCCTAAGGGAAAGTAAAGTGAAAACTCTTCACACTAACCCTGACCAGAGTCGTAATGACATGGTTCAAGACCCTCTTGAATGAGAGAATATATTTGTAGAAGGGCGTTTGGGATGCTTTCATCGCCCAGTTTACCGCCCGAAAGAGGCAAGCCATAACTATGGTCATACTCAGCAGGGTCACTCAGCGAAAGAAGGAAACCTTGCACAATTACATTGACAGATTCACAAAAGTGGCAGTATCAGTGGGGTAACAAATGATGAGCTGAAGTGTTTAATGTTTAATAATGGATTTAGGAAGGACTGCATGTTTTGGGAAAAGTTAGGGCTCAGAGGAACTTGTAGCTTGAGTGATTGGTTGAACAAGGCACAACTTTATATAAATTATAAAGAAAAGCTCGTGGATGAAGAAGGAAAGATGGTTTTGGGAGCATAGGGCACAAATCATAACTGGGCACCCGAAAGAGACAATGACAGTCGTAGAGAAGAAAGGGATTGCAGAATCTGATATCATTTTAATGCTTACACTCCCTTGAATACTTTGAGGGAGATGCTCTATATAGACTGTGCAAACCCTTAGTTCAAGGAAGTTCATATTAGGAATCCTAACTCGGTTAAAAAATCACTCTAGGACGAAAAAGCCCAAATACTTTTACTTCAACAAGAGTCACGACCATAATATAAATTATTGCATCCATCTGAAGGATGCAATACAAGAGTTGATTAAGAAGGGGAAACTTGTTGAGTACACTCGAGATGGTAACTAGAAGGCAGGTTGAGACAATGAGAGCCGAGAAGATTTTCCAAAGAGCAAATGTTCCCCATACAGAGAAAAATCCCCCAAGAAGGCTATTGAAGTTATCACTAGAGCCAAAGGGGAAAGACATTATCAATGAAATTAAGGAATACATGAAAGGGAATCACCATTACATCTTATCCATTAGTGATGGCGTTCCAAGAGAGAGGGAACCTTTCAAGAGGACGATGAGCAGAAAAATCACCAAGCTTACGATCATAAATAAAGAAAAGGAGGAAACATCAACCGATAGGCTAGAAAGACCTATCGCCGAATTGCTTGATAATGAAAAGGAAAAAGAAATCCTAAATGAGATCTTTCCTCCATTGATAACGGCCACCATTGCTAATTTTGATGTCTCATGAGTCCTCGTTGGTGACTTAAGCTCTTGTGATGTAATGTACTCAGACCTCTTTAAAAAGTTTGGACTGAAGAAGGAAAAGTTATAGCCCTATGAAGGATTCGAATTCAAGCATTAAATGGAATGGTAACCCATCTCTCATGGTCACCCTTGGAGAGAAAAGATACACTAGGACAGTTAAATTTCAATTTCTGGTGGTTCCCTACTAAAACATATATAATTGTATTCGGGGTAGACCTTTCGCATCAACCTCAAACGCAGTGGCCTCCCTGGTCCAACTCAAGCTGAAATACCACAATGTCTATGATGAGCTAGTGAACATATGAGCCGACTTATTTGGAGAAAAAGGGATATACAAGCCTCTGTAGCGAGAATAAAAAAAGGATAAAGGAAAGGTTATAGATATCAACGTAGCCTCCCTTGTTAAGCAGTTAAAAGAGATGGCAATTCAGCCTTCAATAGGTAAAGAGAATAATGTCAATACGTTCATAGGCGAAGACTCTAGATGAAAGTTAAAGTCAGCTAACACGTCCCCTACCAAAGCCCCCAACGACCAATAAGCAGCGGTCACGCTGCTTGGTTAATTTTAATTTACTACATATATAAAGCACACATACTATTATGGTGTATGCTGTTATTTCATTAGAGAATAATTAAAATTTTGAGAAGCTCTCTTTTCCCTGTGATCATAAGAGGTAGCGACGAGTCAGGGGTGTTGTCACAGACGCCATCAGGGTAGGACCAAAACAATCAAAGATCCATCACAAACGACTCAGTGGTGTTATCCCAAATATCACTGACGTACAATCAAAGCAATCAAAGCTCCACAATGCCAATGCATAAAAAAAGATAATCAACCACAAAGTAGAAATTATGGGCTCACCCCCACTTGTAAGCTAGCCACTTTAGAGGAAATGGTAAGTCCAAATTAGATCAACCTCAAACCTGGTTCTCACCTGGGAGAAGGGAATGGGTATTTACCCTTGGCCAAGCATGATCCATAGAGACGTCCAATAAAACTTCGAGCACGACCTCAAAGAACAGGTTATCTCTCAGAGAAATGAACTATGTACTTAAAGCAATGTTGTATAAACATGTAAAACAATGGTAAGTAACCAAAAATAAAATACACATTACAGAGAAGGAACCATGAAATTTTCTTATTCATTAAAGGTACAAATATATCGGGTATAAGCACACCAGAACAAAAAAATCACACATCCAGTTAATCTGCAAAAGAGATCGGCATTCTATCTCACCATTATCTAGTTAGGACAAACATATTCTTGTGAGATAAACCCCGTGGAAAAAAATAGCCCACCTACTGCGAAGTGTTTTCAAAAGAGTCAAGTGTAATAAAGTAACTCTCATATAATGACTTAACATACAAGTTAGCCCATGCAAGATTCTCAAGACGCATCTCACGGAGGTCGCGTCGGCCTTTTCCCGACCTTCCCGAGACTTCTTTAAAGATACTTAAAGTTCTTCTACCTTTTTTCGAGAAAGATCTAGTGCCTAATTTTCCTAAACGAGAGAGGCTTCCGCCTTAGATGAATCAGTCTGAGCTACACTGAGCTTTGAAAATGTGGAAGACGAGCGTCAAGGTTGGGACACCCTTTTTATATCCACACAACTATTGGAAGATCTTAACATAACCCCAACTCACCGGGTGTAGTTGTGTGGAAATTAACAAAGGGTTAAGAACCCTAACCTCAAAATTATTGAAAGAGAGACATAAGCCTATCAAGGAAAACATACACTCATGAAGGGGAATGACACACATGTCATACTTACTGCACACCCTATTTTCTTCCTCATGGACAAACACCCCCCCAATTAGATGAAACTCCCACCTAGTTGAAAGCATAAACCAAGTCGCCTTCACAAATGAAAGTAGAGGCGACGTCCAATGTCTCATAACCCACAAACACTGACGAGTTGTCTCCATTTTTCTTATGGAACATAGTATGTGGAATCTCCATTCTAAAGAATATTGGTAACATGGAAAAGGCGAATATGAAGAAACAACACAGTAAACACACAAGAGCAAATGTTTAACACTTTGATCAACATATGCCAATAGAAGTTCAAACATCAGAGATATCAGAAATCTAATATCTAAAACCCTAATAAAGAAGGAAGAAAAAACAATATGAAAGATATAAACTTTACCTTAAAAGGAATGTGTTGATAACCTATGCGTCTTAGAAATCACCAAAAATGATATCACAGATGAACCTAATCAAGAAATCAATGTAGATGAGCTCACAAGAAAGGGAAAGGTTGACAATACGAAAGAAGAAGAGCTTTTTGCAGTTCGCAAATGGCAAAAAGGGCGAAAGACGATACTTCATGAACCCTTTATGTGTGTCTCAACCACATGAGCCGTACAATCCACTACATTTACACATGCGGGATACACCGCCAAAGGTTAATATTTCATCAAATATTGTTCAAAAGTACTTGAGTACTATGAGGTAGAGCAAGCATCATTACTGACTAGCATAGGAACATGCGTCAAAGACTGTGAAATGTTACCTATTAGAAGAAATACATTTAATGTGTATGTTTCCAACAGTAATGACATCCCAATCAAGCCTCTTCGTTTACTCCTGCCCAGCAGTCACGTTAGGGGCATACACAACATACCCTCGTCCTGCAACGTAGGGACAATGGTTTGGGGGCAACTGTTTTGAATCGTTCGCAAGACCCAAAGTGAAAGACCCAAGAACACCACGAAGCGATAGAAAACATGGAACACATGATCCTTCATTTATATGAGAATAAATAATTCTGCCCTCCAGACACGTCTATCAACATCTGGTTATATCCAATGACTTCTCGCACAACGCGCCTCACCTCACACGGACGGTTTTAACCACCCTCACTATATAAAGAGAAAAACGCGTTATTTCAGATATTCAAATTCATTCTCACTCTCACATTACTTCTCATCTTTTCATTGACTTGGACGTTTGATTGTTAACCTTATAGACCAACCTCCTCTCCATCACATGAGAACTTACTCCGCTTCACCAAAACCACATTTCACGGTTCATCAAACCAGCTGCCATAAACTTCTTTGGTTTCTCTAATGAGATATATAAACTAGAAAACTAAAACCACATGACGCAAGGAATCTAATAAGAAAACAAATCAAATCAACATACACGGTTTCCTCCTACCATTAATCCATTCCTTCTTTGACTAGAACATTGTTAATTAAATGGTTAAATTGTCTATTTGAAGGCCCATAACAAGGATTGATCGATGAGTATATATTCTAAAATAAAAACTCAAGTAAGGTAAACATTAGTGTCTTTGTCATACAGTTTTCTCATGTTAATGTTCATTTAATTAATACCAAATTCTTCATTTCAATTTAAGTATATTAATAAGACACTAAGAAAAGAAGTGTCCAATTCAATGGACCCTAACAAGAAAGTCATAGGTAGAAATAGTAGTCGGTCAACGTCAGTTTTGAAATAGAGACAAGAAGCAACTACCTGGCAGTTTCGGGCATCATCATACGCCAGTAATAAGTCAAGGCAGCCGGAATAGAACCAATCATTAGTATCAACCTCCATGCAACGTCAGCCTCCGCCGGCACATCATAAGCCGTCTTCGGCTCCGAACCGCGGCGAAATATAGAGCAAACCACCATAGTAACCGTGGCACTGGCCAATATACCAAACCCTTGCATAGAAAAAACCGCAGCTATAAAAGACCCTCTTGTCTTCTTATTAGCAAACTCAGACATGATAGTAGAAGACAATGGATAATCACCACCAATTCCAAGTCCCAAGAAGAATCTAAAGAAACCAAGAGAGAGTAAAACACAAGCTCTCTTTGTTGTACATATCGAGAAGCCAGAAGCTAAAGAGCTTATTATCATCAACATTAAGGCCATACCGTAGACGTGGCGCCGGCCTTTCAGGTCTCCGAGGCGGCCGAATACGAGTTGGCCTATCGCGGTTCCTAGGAGCGCGACGGAGATGAGGGCGGAGACGACGACAGGGTTGACTTGCCGGATTTCGTTTTCGTCGGAGTAGTATATTCTTCCGAGCATCTTTGTGATGAGAGTTATGGAGAAGAGGTCGTAGGAGTCTGAGAAAAGTCCCATCCCTGCTATGATGATGGCTTTGAAGTGGTAGTATTGTGTTTTTGCTGAGTCGAGAGCTGATAGAACTTTCAATCCTCTCGCCATTTTACAAATTTGATGCTTCTAAGTTCTAGCTTTACATCATAAAGGTTTGTTTGTATGGTAGCATGGAAAATTCAAATTTTGGACAGGTTGTGGATTGTATTTATTGAAGGAAACGTGAGAAATGGGGTGGAAAGTTTGTTGTTCGTCATGAAATGTTGTTTGTTGTGTTATTATTTTGGAGAGAACCAATGGGAGTGTAAGTCAAATATATGAGTGTGCGCGTTATTCCTCTAAATATGCGAATCAATTTCATCTATTTGTACTATTTTAAGTTTATATAAGACTTTGCCGTCCCACGTCATGTACAAAGGTTGTTGGCAAATGTTAGCTGCATATTCCCACTTTAGCCTAATTTATCCTATAAGTTGATTCAACTTGGCTTCCGCAAAAGAGGGCAGTTATGAACTCTGCTGCAATTTTGTGTGGCAGAAGTTGAAGCCTACGCCCTGTGTTTTTTAACAACAAATCGGTTTAACATTAAGGAATGGTTGAAATCTGAATTCAGATCTCAGTGTAACTGCAGTTTTAACAGCTAAAGTTGCAACCATATAATTGACCATCGATAAATGAAATTTTAGAGCTAAGATCATTTTATGTAATTGTGCATGTTTCTGAATCTGATGTTCATTAAGGAAATACGAGATTTTGGTATAACCTTGATTCTAATGTAGGTGATAAGATTTGGGAAGCTATCTCCAACCTGGGTGTGGTGGGGATTCAAAATAAACATATCAATAGTGAAAAAGATCAAAGACCTAGAAGCAAGAGATAAATCTAGGAAAGGAAGAAAGAGGTAGGCTAGGAAAATGTCATAATGATTAGTGTCTCATACAACATAAGAGGATGAGGACTAAGCATCTTCTAAACTTAGGTAATGCAGAAGTTTGTTTAATTCAAGAAACTAAATTTAAGTTAATAGATTGTGCTTTAGTAAGTAGTCTATGGTATAATCATGATGTTGTTTGGTCTGCGAAGAAATCATAAGGTTCATATGGATGTTTTCTTATTATGTGGAGGCCTAGCTCCTTGAAAGTTTTATTTACTTTTAAGGGTTTTGGTTTTTTTGGGGATTTGTATTGAATGGAAGAGTGAAGTTTATTTCATTGTGAACATTTATTCTCCTTGTAACCTTATTGATAAAAGAAAGATGTGAAGTGAGTTGATAGCTTTGAAATTGAAGTATAATTTTGGGGAGTGGTGTATGTGGGGAGATTTCAATGAAATAAACTCATGATTTTCCTTGCGTCTTTTGCTTTTTGGAGGAAGATAACTTATACTCCCTCCGTTCCTTTTTAAGTGTCACTTTTTTACTTTTTACACATACCAAGGAAGCTAATCATTATTGTTACTTTTCAAACAATAATTCTTCTTTTACCTATAATACCCTTAATTATTTATTACATTCACTTTACTTTTTCTCTCTCTGCAATCATTATATAGGGGTAATTTTGACAAAATAGCAATTAATACTACCTTGAACTTTGCAAGTGACAATTAAAAAGAAACAAATTTTTTACAAGAAAGTGACACTTATAAAGGAACGGAGGGAGTATCACCTTTTGTTACAATGTCTGATTTCAAACAAAATCTGAAAGGTCGTGGAGAAGTGGATTGGGAGTCGAATTGATATCAATAACTCCTGCATAATAAATTATTCTCTACTTAAGAAGGGATTAATAAAAAAGATGCAAGAAGGGAAATAAGGGCTAATATGATGGGTAACAACTTGATATATACGGTCTAAAAGAAACATGATTATTTTCCCAGGGGAATGTTGCAATGTGAATGAGATTATTTCTTCAATCCAGTTGTTACCTTGGAGGTGGAGCATCGTTGGCAGTCCTAGCTTGTCTAATTGTAATTTTAATGACTTTTTCATAGCTTCTGTTGATTGTCTTAGGTGATTTGTTCTTTTCTTTTCTGTTTTGTTCATTTTACTTGTTGGTGGTAAGAATTAGAGCATCCTTAGTGCTATAATTATACATCTCTTTTGATTATAAAAAATAAATAAATCAGATATATTAATTATTCAATAAATTTAAAAGTTAAATTATGCTTATAAAAAAATGGAGGAAGTAAGTCTTTATCAAAATAAGTGTTTATAAATAAGCTCGCATAAATTATTTTTATAACAAAAGATAAATAAATTTAAATTATTTTATATATATTTATAAGTTTTTTTTATTAACTATCTTAAATAATTTATCAAAATAAACTCAAATTTTTTATAAAAAATATCATGAGCTGTTTTAATTAAGTCTTTCAAATAGTGTCACAAAACATATTTCAAAATAAGATAAATCAAATAAAAAAGCTAATTCAAATAGACAATTTTATAATAAAAACTTAATTAATCCTTTAAAAAAATACATTTCAAATTTACTAACATGATTTAAGTGGTATTATAAGTTGGATCACTTTTAGTGGATTTGTATTGCGTGGGGCCTTGGCTTTTTGGGTGTTTGGTCTACGCAGAACAATTTCCCCCAAGACTTGTTGAGCGTAGATGAGCTGGAGAGGTATTTTGAAGTTGTGGCCGACCTCTAGCAATGGTATTCTCTCTGTGATAGAAGTAGAAAAATGTAGGATCAGTTGCAAAATTATCGAGGAAAATGCACATTAAATACCTTCCCATCTTTGAAACATTTCACTACTCCTTCTAAGTGTGTGGCTCTATGGGCACATGTTAGGGCATGATTCCTATGCCTAGGGTACTCAAGTATTTTCGATCCTTTAATGTTCTTGATGGGTCGACTTATCTGCTAAATCTTAGATCTTTTTTAAATATTAAGTTAGACCATTGGTTAACGATCAATTTCCCTATAAAAGGTAGGATTTTGTCCCAAGGATCTCTTTTTGCTTCATTTTCTACTCAACACTCATTCCTTCTTCCTAGGTTCATTTTTCTATTCTCTTGCTCCGACATTTTGAACTTTTTTAGTGCTTCATCACTTGTGGCCTCTTCATCTCCTTCGAAGGTACGCCATAGTCTTTTCATGTGCTTTGTTATGGTTAACCCAAGAGATGTGCCCGCGAACGATGTTCATAAGCTTAACAACGACGAGTATTTGTCATCTATGCGAGTGGAGAATCACGAATTCGTAGACCCCTTCTACGCATTGAATGCTCTTATCCTTGTCGTGAATGCGTCTCATGGTAATTCTGGGTCGGGGCTATATTCTTCTGGCGATGAATGTGATTCGCAGGTGAGCTAAACCGCCATCCAGGCAACTTCTTTAGCTCACGCCGAATTCAACTTGGGGTCTTGTTCTATCTGAGATAAGGGTGCGAGAGACTGATTAATCTATTAAGTATCTCGAGAAAAATCCTTCCCGTTAGTGTTCCATCGTTGCCGATAAAACTGACTTATTTTGTGATGCAAACATGAAAATCATTTGACCTGAAAAGTTGATGGCAACAACAGATGCATGTGATTATTATTGGGTGGATATTGTTGTAGTAAAGAAATTTCGTAAACAACCGATATTCTCTTAATTAAAGGTTATAGGAAAGACCGACTAGTGAATCTTAGAACACTGTGCTAAAATTCCTAACTCATGGTTTTCTTTTAAGAAAGGACTCTATTTCGACTGGGTCGAAATAGTTGTATTTAAAGTGTGAAAATATAATCTCGACAGAAATAAAACAAATTGTTGCAGTAAAGCAAAAGCGAAAAGAAAATGATGAATGATGTGTAAACGAAAGTAATTGGACTAGAAAAGTAAATTGAATTGAAAGAATCTTGCATTAAAGTAAAGATTGGTGTTTCACGATTCATACATTCTCTCAATGAAGACTTTTTTCTCTTAGTGTTGATACTTCGAGTGTAATTGATATTCTGTAGTAAAGTGAGCACCCCTAATTCTACAAGTGAAATCCCTATATATACTAGTAAAACATAACTGCTCTCAACGTTCAGATCTTTAACTTTCGTCACGTAGAAGCCTGCGTGTCTTTCGCTTTGCATTTACTCCACGTGTCCTTCTGAATATAACTCAAAAAGCAGTTATCATATTTGAACGTTATATCTGCATGCCCAAATAACCGCTTCCTCGACGTATTTGCTACTGTCGAGAACTCTATTGTCAAAATGTTACCACAACATTCCAAAAAATGATAAGTCTCAATTTCTCCTCGTCCGGGACCCAAAACTACGTACAAGTTATCAAAAAAGTCAACATGTCTTTAACTTTGACCTGTTTGCTGAGGCATTTTTCTTTGTCAAAAATCTCAGCTAACAGTACCTTACCTAAATCACATATATCTTAGGCACCTTTTTCATCAGTCAAAGTAAACATACCAAATGTGGGATCCTTGTATAAAATAACTTCAACTTCCTTATACCCCAGTTCTTTAAGTACCATACCACCTCAAAACAACTCCACTTATCTAGAGCACATCTTAGCTTTGAAAGAATTTCTTCATAACTAAACAACTCATCATCTACAAAAGAACCTCCATGTTGAATAAATACACGAACTAAATTCATCCATTTTTTATACCTAAAAAGAGAATAATACTACTTAATAGACATTCATACAATCATATTACACATTAAGAATCATAATTAAGAGAAAACCCTAAAACCAAGAAAAAATGATAAATCCACCATATTAAGTTTAAACCCAAAAGAGAATATGTGGGGTGTAACACCCTTCTAAATACCCCAAATATTTACTTAAAAATATTAACATATAACAATCAGAGTAATTATGCCCCGAAGGGTGTCACACAATCATTCAATATCCTGTCATGCTCATTTATTTGATCAAAATAAGACTCTTTTGCATAATTCGCAGCGGACACAAAATATCGACATTCAAATCATGTACTATATTACATGTAAAGTTGATCAACGACTAAATTAAAACATAGTCAAACATCCCCTCCCGATGTTACATCTACCAGAGCATGACCACTAAGGACAACACTAGACTCCAAGGACTAGCTTCTACTCAACTCTGCTCGTTACCTGAAAACATAGTTGTAAGGGTGAGTTCCTCAATCGATAAATAAGCATTATAAAATATTATGTTATGTTAAGTAATTTAACATATCAATCACCCTAATTGCAACATACATTCAGTAACAGCACATCAACTCAACATCATGCTCAACACCAACATACAACACAAGTATAATCTCGTATCATACTCCATAACAACACAAACACACGTATAATATTGGAATACATCCATTCATATTATACGCCATACACACATTATGCAATGAGACTCCACACATGCGGTACCGACTATTCTTGAACATATAGTTCAAGCTCACCGATCAACTCCAGATACGGCTACTAAGCTCACTAGTCCCACTCATTTGAGATCTAATGACTCACTCACTAATTCCTCACCATGGGAATTAGCTACAGCCCCGAAGGCTAGACTATGCACACTAATCATCTAGCATGCAAACATCAACAACAACCCACAATGGTTCACTCACTAATTCCTCACCATGGGAATTAGCTACAGCCCCAAAGGCTATGCTATGCACGCTAATCATCTAGCAATGCAGCACCAACAACAATTCACAACGGACATAAGCTCACACTCTAAGCCATACAACAGTCCATTCACAACACAGGCATCATATATACATTCACATCATTATTATGTAAATCAATTAAACACAGTATTAGCACTCTCTACTAATACTTATACTGCTCACAACAGCGGGGTATAATCCCTATCACATCATGTGCCAACATAGGCCAGCTCTCAATTATGTACACAATATTAAAATATCCATTTTTCCACTCTACAACATACGATATCAATTTTTGATGATGACAAAAGACCATCATGCACGTCTACGAACAAAGATTTGAAGGCTTTGAGTCGACCATAGGGGTCAGCTCAAAGTTCGCAGGTCAGCGCAAAGGCTCTGCTCAACTGGAGGGAGTCAGCGCAAAAGCCCCTTGCGTCGACGCATACAGTCGACGCTTAACTCACGGGTCGGCGCAAAATGCCTTGCGTCGACGCATGCAGTCGGCGCGTGCCCCACGGGTCAGCGCACGCCGACTCTATGGTCGACCGTTCGCGCGCAGACTCAGATTTCTGAGTTATTCCAAGGTTCCGTTAGCTTAACGCATATCCGGTTTTCCGGCCGCCTCCTCATCTAAAACCATCTCTAAAGAAAACAATTTGTCTTGTAAATTGGTAGCGCCGATTCAAGTTTTCAATTGGGATTCGTGCCATAGTCTAACATTTACGACTCACACAACTATCGATTCAATTTACAGATTTTAACACAGGTTATCCAACATCAATTTCAGCATATACAGTCCCAATTAGGGTTAAATCGACGGCTTATCACTACCCATTACATATTATCCTATAATACCCATTAATCGACGATAAACCCCCCTTACCTGAGTTAATCCGACGACTCTGTAAGCTTCAAGCTCTTCCTTCTTCAACCTTTGCTCTACAGCTCTTTGCCCTTTTCCTCTTCTCTGCAGCTTCTCAGTTTCACGTGAAACCTTCTTTTCCAAAAAAATGAAATCTTTTTACTGATTCCAACTTATATATTTTTTTCCAAATAATAATAATAATAATAAATCCAAAATTCCAATTATTTAATTAAATTAATAAATTAAATATTAATTTAAATTAAATAAGTGTCTTATTTGTCTTGGGGTGTTACAACTCTCCCCCACTAAAAGAGTTTTCGTCCTCGAAAACATACCTCAAGCGAACAACTCTGGGTAAGACTCCTTCATCTTACTCTCCAGTTCCCAAGTCACATTGCCACCTGCTGGTCCTCCCCAAGCTACCTTCACCAAGGCAATCTCTTTACCCCGCAACTGCTTCAACTCTCGATCCTCGATCCTCATAGGCGATGTTTCAACAGTCAGGTTATCTCTCACCTGTACATCATCTACTTGGACTACATGCGACGGATCATGAACGTACCTCCTCAACTGAGACACATGAAAAACCTCATGCAAATTCGCAAGCGACGGCGGTAAAGCGATACGATAGGCTACCTCCCCTATCCTCTCCAAAATCTGATAAGGACCAATAAATCGAGGTGTCAACTTCTTCGACTTCAAAGCTCGACCAACACTAGTTATCGGAGTGACGCGAAGAAACACATGATCTCCCTCTTGGAACTCAAGTGACTTCCTCCTCTTATCGTGATAACTCTTCTGACGACTCTGAGCAATTCTCATCTTCTCCTGAATCATCTTAATCTTTTCCGTAGTTTGTTGAACAATCTCCGGTCCAACCACAGCACTCTCACCGGACTCATACCAACATAAAGGTGTCCGACATCTCCTACCATACAAAGCTTCAAACGGTGCCATACCAATGCTCGAATGAAAACTATTGTTGTAGGTGAACTCAATCAAAGGCAAATAACAATCCCAAGCACCTCCTTTTTCTAAAACACAAGCTCTCAAAAGATCCTCCAGTGACTGAATCGTCCTCTCAGTCTGACCATCAGTCTGCGGGTGATATGCAGAACTCAATCTCAGTTTAGTTCCCAAAGCCTTCTGCAAACCTTCCCAGAACTTCGATGTAAATCTAGGATCTCTGTCCGAAACAATACTAGACGGAATACCATGCAAACTTACAATCTTCTCAATATACAACTCGGCTAATCTCTCTAACGGATAATCCATTCTGATCGGAATGAAATGAGCCGATTTTGTCAACCTGTCAACAATCACCCAAATAGCTTCAAAATTCCTACTTGTCCTCGGTAAACCCGAAACAAAATCCATACTGATACTATCCCACTTCCACTCTGGAATAGCCAACGGTTGCATTAGCCCAGACGGCTTCTGATGCTCAATCTTTGACTTCTGACAAGTCAAACAGGAATAAACAAAACTCGCAATTTCTCTTTTCATTCCCGGCCACCAAAATAACTTTTTCAAATCATGATACATCTTCGTAGCTCCAGGATGAATACTCAACCCATTACGATGTCCTTCCTCAAGAATACTCTTCTTAAGTTCTGTAACATCCGGAATACACACTCGATTACCAAATCTCAAAACACCATTCTCATCAACTCTGAATTCACCACCTTGACTTTGATTCACTAAAGTCAACTTATCAACCAAAAGCATGTCGGATTTCTGACCCTCTCTGATCTCATCCAGAATACCACTTGTTAATTTCAACATTCCCAATTTAACACTATTGTGAGTACTCTCACACACCAAACTCAAGTCTCTAAACTGCTCAATTAAATCCAATTCCCTAACCATTAACATAGACATATGCAATGATTTCCGACTCAACGCATCAGCCACTACATTTGCTTTACCCGGATGGTAATTCAACCCAAAGTCATAATCCTTCAGAAACTCTAACCATCTCCTTTGTCTCATATTCAGCTCTTTCTGATCAAACAGATACTTTAAACTTTTATGGTCACTGAAAACCTCAAATCTCGACCCGTACAAATAATGCCTCCACAACTTCAGAACAAACACCACAGCTGCCAACTCTAAATCATGCGTCGGATAGTTCCTCTCATTAACCCTCAGCTGTCTCGAAGCATAAGCTATAACCTGCTTATTCTGCATCAATACACCACCCAAACCCAACAATGACGCATCACAGTAGACCTCAAATGGTTCCGACGAACTCGGTAATATCAGAATAGGAGCACTAGTCAACCTTCTCTTCAACTCTTGGAAACCTTCTTCACATTTTGAGTCCCAAACAAACGCTTGCCCCTTTCTAGTCAACATCGTTAACGGTAACGCCAACTTAGAAAATCCCTCAATGAACTTCCTATAATAACCAGCCAATCCAAGAAAACTTCGAATCTCAGCCACAGACTTAGGAGCTTCCCACTTAGCTACCGCTTCTATCTTAGAAGGATCCACAGCAACACCACCTCTTGAAATCACATGACCAAGAAAACTAACCTCTTCTAACCAAAATTCACACTTAGACAGTTTAGCAAATAACTTCTTTTCTCGCAGAACTCCTAGAACCACTCTCAAATGCTCAGCATGCTCTTCTTCAGATTTCGAATACACCAAAATATCGTCAATAAACACCACAACAAACTTGTCCAGGTACGGATGGAAAATCCTATTCATATACTCCATAAATACTCCAGGCGCATTAGTCACACCAAAAGGCATTACAGAATACTCATAATGTCCATATCTTGTTCTGAAAGCAGTCTTCTGAATATCCTCAGTTTTCACACGTATCTGATGATACCCAGATCTCAAATCTATCTTGCTGAACACACTCGCACCAACCAACTGATCCATCAAATCATCAATCCTCGGCAAAGGATACCGATTCTTGATCGTCACTTTATTCAGTTGCCTGTAGTCCACACACAACCTCATAGTACCTTCTTTCTTCTTAACCAATAACACTGGTGCACCCCACGGTGACACACTCGGACGAATAAATTTCTTATCCAACAGATCTTCCAACTGACTCTTCAATTTAGTTAACTCAACAGCAGACATACGGTACGGAGCCATCGATATCGGTCTAGTACCAGGTACCAAATCAATCGAGAACTCAACTTCACGCTCTGGCGGCAATTCATTCACCTCTTCCGGAAATACATCAGGAAAATCACACACCACAGCTAGATCGCAAATCATCAGTTTATCTTTAGCCTCCAAAGTCGCTAACAGCATAAACAACTCTGCCCCATCTGCTACTTCCAAGTTCACCTGCCTAGCTGATAGAAACAAATCCTTTCCTTCCTCAACCTCAGGAAATATCACAGTCTTATCAAAACAATTGATAGAAACTCGGTTAAACACCAACCAGTTCATACCCAAGATAACATCGATCTGCACTAATGGAAGACACACAAGGTCTATCCCAAAATCTCTACCAAAAATACTCAAAGGACAACTCAAGCAAACTGAAGTAGTGGTCACTGAACCCTTTGCAGGAGTATCAATCACCATACTACCATACATCTCAGATATCTCTAACATAAGTTTCACAGCACAATCCAAGGATATGAAAGAATGAGTAGCACCGGTGTCAATAATAGCTACAAGAGGAAAGCCATTAATATAACACGTACCTCGGATCAAACGATCATCTGTAGAAGTCTCAGAACCCGATAAAGCAAAGACTTTTCCTCCCGACTGATTCTCCTTCTTCGGCTTAGGACACTGGGGATTGATATGACCCAACTCTCCACAGTTGAAACAAGTTACAGTCTTCAATCGGCACTCTGCAGCCAAGTGACCACCTTTCCCACACTTGAAACACTTCATCTCAGCACTGGTACACTCATGAACACGATGTCCAGCCCGACCACATCTATAACACTTAGCAGGAGCACTAGAGTCTCCCCCACTAGGCCTCTTCATGCCACTCTGCTTCTGAAAACCTTTGCCAGCTGCATACGGTTTTCCACGATCCATCTGATTCTTACCCTTCCTATCAACCCTCTGCTGATAGCTCTCTGCTCTAGCCTTGGAATCCTGTTCAAAAATTCTGCAACAGTCAACCAAGTCAGAAAACACCCTGATCCTCTGATATCCAATAGCTTGTTTGATCTCAGGACGCAACCCGTTCTCAAACTTCACACATTTCGAAAATTCTCCAGCAGCCTCATTATAGGGAGTATAGTACTTTGACAGCTCGGTGAACTTCGCAGCATACTCAGTAACCGACCTGTTACCCTGCTTCAATTCCAAAAACTCTATCTCTTTCTTTCCTCTGACATCTTCTGGAAAATACTTTCTCAGGAACCTTTCCCTGAACACAGCCCAAGTGATCTCAGTATTTCCAGCAGATTCCAACTCAGTGCGGGTAGCAACCCACCAATCATCAGCTTCCTCTGACAGCATATGTGTACCGAACCTGACCTTCTGGTTATCAGCACACTCAGTTACTCTGAAGATCCTCTCGATCTCCTTCAACCACTTCTGAGCACCATCTGGATCGTATGCTCCTTTGAACATTGGAGGATTGTTCTTCTGGAACTCACTCAGTTGACGAGCAGCTCCCATTCCTACAACATTTGGATTCCCTCCAAGTACTCCAGCCAGCATACCCAGAGCCTCAGCAATCGCAGCATCATCTCTGCCTCTTCCAGCCATCTCTATTCTGAAAACCCAACAAACTAAAACAATAAGTACTGATAGGGTTACACAACACCTATCCCGTACGGGAAAACAGAATAATTACGACTCGACACGACCGACTATGCTCTGATACCACTAATGTAACACCCTTCTAAATACCCCAAATATTTACTTAAAAATATCAACATATAACAATCAGAGTAATTATGCCCCGAAGGGTGTCACACAATCATCCAATATCCTGTCATGCTCATTTATTTGATCAAAATAAGACTCTTTTGCATAATTCGCAGCGGACACAAAATATCGACATTCAAATCATGTACTATATTACATGTAAAGTTGATCAACGACTAAATTAAAACATAGTCAAACATCCCCTCCCGATGTTACATCTACCAGAGCATGACCACTAAGGACAACACTAGACTCCAAGGACTAGCTTCTACTCAACTCTGCTCGTTACCTGAAAACATAGTTGTAAGGGTGAGTTCCTCAATCGATAAATAAGCATTATAAAATATTATGTTATGTTAAGTAATTTAACATATCAATCACCCTAATTGCAACATACATTCAGTAACAGCACATCAACTCAACATCATGCTCAACACCAACATACAACACAAGTATAATCTCGTATCATACTCCATAACAACACAAACACACGTATAATATTGGAATACATCCATTCATATTATACGCCATACACACATTATGCAATGAGACTCCACACATGCGGTACCGACTATTCTTGAACATATAGTTCAAGCTCACCGATCAACTCCAGATACGGCTACTAAGCTCACTAGTCCCACTCATTTGAGATCTAATGACTCACTCACTAATTCCTCACCATGGGAATTAGCTACAGCCCCGAAGGCTAGACTATGCACACTAATCATCTAGCATGCAAACATCAACAACAAACCCACAATGGTTCACTCACTAATTCCTCACCATGGGAATTAGCTACAGCCCCAAAGGCTATGCTATGCACGCTAATCATCTAGCAATGCAGCACCAACAACAATTCACAACGGACATAAGCTCACACTCTAAGCCATACAACAGTCCATTCACAACACAGGCATCATATATACATTCACATCATTATTATGTAAATCAATTAAACACAGTATTAGCACTCTCTACTAATACTTATACTGCTCACAACAGCGGGGTATAATCCCTATCACATCATGTGCCAACATAGGCCAGCTCTCAATTATGTACACAATATTAAAATATCCATTTTTCCACTCTACAACATACGATATCAATTTTTTATGATGACAAAAGACCATCATGCACGTCTACGAACAAAGATTTGAAGGCTTTGAGTCGACCATAGGGGTCAGCTCAAAGTTCGCAGGTCAGCGCAAAGGCTCTACTCAACTGGAGGGAGTCAGCGCAAAAGCCCCTTGCGTCGACGCATACAGTCGACGCTTAACTCACGGGTCGGCGCAAAATGCCTTGCGTCGACGCATGCAGTCGGCGCGTGCCCCACGGGTCAGCGCACGCCGACTCTATGGTCGACCGTTCGCGCGCAGACTCAGATTTCTGAGTTATTCCAAGGTTCCGTTAGCTTAACGCATATCCGGTTTTCCGGCCGCCTCCTCATCTAAAACCATCTCTAAAGAAAACAATTTGTCTTGTAAATTGGTAGCGCCGATTCAAGTTTTCAATTGGGATTCGTGCCATAGTCTAACATTTACGACTCACACAACTATCGATTCAATTTACAGATTTTAACACAGGTTATCCAACATCAATTTCAGCATATACAGTCCCAATTAGGGTTAAATCGACGGCTTATCACTACCCATTACATATTATCCTATAATACCCATTAATCGACGATAAACCCCCCTTACCTGAGTTAATCCGACGACTCTGTAAGCTTCAAGCTCTTCCTTCTTCAACCTTTGCTCTACAGCTCTTTGCCCTTTTCCTCTTCTCTGCAGCTTCTCAGTTTCACGTGAAACCTTCTTTTCCAAAAAAATGAAATCTTTTTACTGATTCCAACTTATATATTTTTTTTCCAAAATAATAATAATAATAATAAATCCAAAATTCCAATTATTTAATTAAATTAATAAATTAAATATTAATTTAAATTAAATAAGTGTCTTATTTGTCTTGGGGTGTTACATGGGGAACCTGTAATTTAACAAAACATGAAAATTCAACAAACTCTAAATTAGAAAGGGGCAAAAGATGAGACTTAACATAATATTTGTCTTTCTTGTTTTGTTTTAGTAAATAGTCGTCTTCTTTGTTACGTTTTGTTTCACTTCGGTCTTTATTATTCGTTCTTCATTTCTTCGTTCTCAATACCGTCATTCTTCACTTCTTCAACCTCAATAATGTGGTGTTATGAAAAAAATGGGAAAGACAAAGATCTAAATGCTATTTTTATTTTTTAATTTAAACTTCCACAAATTTAATTTCACCTAAGTGACAAATGAGCTTTTTAATTTACTTTGACTAATGTCTTCAATATCAAAGACAAATTGTAAATACATTTGAATAATTGAAAATAAATATTTTTTAAATTAAAAAACCAAAATAAAACAAACTAGATGATATATGGGTTAAAAATAATATTAAACCAAATATAAATAAACGCAATAAACTAGAAAGTGTAGCTGTTAGCCTAATCCAATTCCCTTTGAAGAAGCCCAATCTCATCAATTCGCAGCAACTCCATCACAAAATACAAAATGCAGTCGTTGCTGCCGGTTAGCATCAGAAACAAGTCGGAGTAGCACTGAACTCAATCTACCGGAAAACTCTTCCGGAGTTATTTTGTCGCCGGAGCCAGAGACAGCGACAAAGTCCTTCAGGTTTTCTTATCTTTTGTATTTAGTTTCATTCATACTCCAATATTTTCTTCCCCTATCCTGCAACGCGCTCGAGGATACGATTCCAGTGCAATTTGCAGCCACCATAGCCGCCACTGCAAAAGGCCGCTATGGTGCGGCACAATTGATTTCATAGTCTAATTATATGATTTTTGTAGATTCACAAAAATGAATTCTGCTCAAGTTATAGCGTTCCAGCCTGCGATTTCTGTGAAGAATTCTAAGTCATTTGTTATTCCAATGAGTGTTATTACTAGTTTTCCTCGGATTCAGAGTATTAGCATAAGAGATGAACCTTCGTTTAGATTGAAATCTCTAAAACCTCTTCGTGCTGGTGGAAAAGGAATGTCGGGAAATAATGATGAGGTATTTTATTGTTTCTTCTTTTCAGTTACAAATTTTGTTTGTTATTGCTATTGTGACTGAAAAGGTTCGGTTCAGAATTAGAAATGATATGTGAAATGGTGAGGTAATGCTTGCCTGCGGTGGATTTCTGCTTCCGGTGCGATGGAGAAGGGAATGACCTATAAAGTTAGCACTCGTCAGTGAGAGTACTCCAACGTCCAAGTCAGTGAGAGGATGAGAAGTAATGCCAGAGTGAAAATGAATTTTAATACCTGAGAATGATGCACTTTCTCTAAATGAAAATTTGCTGTTTTTTTGAAAGAGATAAATTACTATAATAAAAGAAACTAAGTGTTGTAACAATATTTTAAAAATTGAACAAGAAATCTAACTGGCGAGACTTCTAGGTTATGGTTCAAATTCAACTGGTTTAAATTGCTCAAGCTTGTATGAAACTGCAGTTGAACGGGCTAAATACCTGAGTAAGTGTTAAGGTTGGTTGAAGGTTCAACCGTTTCAACCATCTGATTTAGTTCGATCTTTAAGACATTGGTATGCAATGCAACATGAAAGATTGCCCATGATTTCTGTTAATCATGAATCTCTGCAAAGTGAAGGAGAACTACTCTATTTTAGGTTTGGATATCACTACATGTTGCTAACGTTATAAATGTAATAATCAGGATTCTCCTTGGAAATCTCTTTCAAATGCGATGGACAAATTTAAGGGACAATCAATAGAAGAAGTATTACGGAAGCAGATTCAAAAAGGTGAGCTTTTTGACAACGGTGAAAGTGGATTAAAGCCACCAGGAGGAGGAGGAGACGGTGGTGGTGGTGATGGCAGTCCTGATGGCACTGGTGGTTTTGAAGATGATGACGATCACCAAGTGATTTTTGCAACCGGTGCCTTAATATTTTTGGTACACTCTCTTTCTCTTTATATATATATGTATACATTGTGTAGTACATATGGACAAGTTTTAAGTGGAATTAACCAGGCACAAAAGGGTTTACACAGTTTCTAGTTATTGGAAGAAGACTTTCAAATCAAATTGCATTAATAAAATGTAAATCACAGATAATAGTAGCTAACTGCTGAAGCTCTACATTATTTGTTCATAGGTACATGATGATTTTGATCATGGAATTTGTTCATATGCAAACTTGTGATAGAATAGGATTACCCTTGATATGATTAACAGAGTTGATAGAACATATGCCATTCCTCATTTTTTAATGCTCAAACTCTACATTATTTTTCCAGTATATCTATCTCATCAAGGGCAAGGCGCTTCGAGCTTTATTTCTAGATGTTCTGAAGTTTATAGTTGGCAGAGGTCAGAGTGAACGACTCCAGTCGATAATGGTATTATTGGGAAAAGTGTACAGGGGTACAAAACAGAAGAAAGTAACTGATGAGCAGTTTTTGGAGAAGGCCATTTTGGGTACCCCAACATGGTGGTATGATCCCAATGATTTTCGTCGAGCCGTGAAGAATTACTATGCATCAGATGAAGATGAATAACTTTTACAGAGTCTGTAACATACTCTTTTGCTCTCCCTTTCATTTGTTTTTCTTCCATTGAGCTTAATGATGCTTTCTAGACATTGTATTGTATCATGATGTTTTCACTGTAATGGTAATGTCTCTCCTTGAACATTATGGCGAAAGTTGATCCATGTAGCATATTCCACTTAATCGGATAAAAGGCTTTGTTGTTGTTGTTGTTGTAATGTCTCTCGTTGCATATGTTTTGCCCTCAATTACTATAGCAAGGGCAAGTTGTTAGGCTATTTTGTATGTATTGTAGTATCATTCTAACCCCAATGGTTTAGTCCTTATTAATTTCTTTGGAGTTAGAAATGTTTTAGTGTTAATAGTTACAAGTTGTTCAAGACCTCAAGTTATGTAGTCCAAAGATTTTGATCAAAAAGTACCACCATATTTATGTTTCTGGTCTCTATACATCCAAGTTAATTTCCACAAAATTTGTTCAAGTTATTCAGTGATTACTGATTATGACATTTTCAGATACCCAAGAGCCGAGTACAATTTGTATTTTTCTTGGTTGAAAAGTGTGATGAGGTTGTAAGAAGATGAATGGATTTGAAAATGAGAGTTTTATCAGAGTTATACAGGTAAACCACACACTATTAAAATGATAATGAAATGTTTCATAGTAATTGTATTGTCTCTCCTTGTAATTCTAGACATTGTATTGTATCATCATGTTTTCATAGTATTGTAATTGTATTTTCATTAGTATATTTAATTTATTTTTTCTCAATAAATACAAGTTTATGATAGATAGCATTCACCTCTGCATCACAAATCAACACTTTCTCCATCTTCTTTGAAGGGTCGAGAAAGCCACTCTATCAATATACTGTTCAATTGTTCAAATACGTAGCTAATTATGAACAAATTGTTCACTATAAAAGTCATGAATTTAATCACAATTAGGCGTGAATCACTATTATTCTCTTATATTTATCTTAATCATAATAAAAAAAATATAAAACTCTAAAATACTACTACCTAGATTCCATATTGTGATCTGTGAGCATACTGTGGATCTTATTAAAAAAAGTCACACCGACTTAAGTTGGGTGGAGTGGGTGATACACATGCATTCATGATGGATGATTCATTCACACACAAGACACTTATATAATTGAGCAATAATTTTCAACTATATCAAATTAAGAATTTATAAACAACTATAATATAAAGTTTTTTTCCGATATATATCTTAAGCACAAAATTGTAAGACTAATCTCTTGATTCAGAATGAAGAAAATTGTGCCCAAGATTAAGTCTGAATAGAAAATTTCTTGAGTACCGATGTGATACATAATCTAAATTAAAAGTTACATTCAAGCTTAAGAAAAGACTTCATAAATTTATTACTTTCTCTATGGTACAGAAGAAAGTTTATTGGATCAACGAAACTACACATGAAGAAAAGTAGACATGGAAATAAATATATATATGATCAACAAATTGGGATCACATATAGAACATATTAAACACTAATATAATTTCTCTTCCCCATTACCTTATATATATGTATTATCTTCTACTCATATTTTGAGTATTTTAATCTCAAACTAATCACCAAAAGGCAAGAAAGCTCAACAAACAAACCAGCAGTGGCAAGAATCCGGCAAAGCTTCCACGGCCGACTGGAGTTGCTCCTGAGCCACTGAAGTTCACATCAACTGGATACAAGTTCCCCGGCGGTCCGGTCATGTATATGTATGGCGACGACGGTGGGGGAGGACAATTCGAGGAGGGTGATTTCTTCGGAGAAGGTGGTGGTGGAGAGTAGTATACTATTGGAGGTGGCGGAGATGGTGGTGGTGGTGATGGATAATACACAATTGGTGGTGGTGAATTGTATATTATTGGAGGTGGTGATGATATTGGATTGTCACCACATGGTGTGCACTTCTCAACTAGCTTCCTTGGTTCTAAAGCTTTGATTGGAAGAGTATTAGTAACACAAACAAGTAATAAGATCCAATAAAGGATCCTTAGTTGTAGTTTACTTTGAGGATCCATGTATGGTTTTGAAGGGAATTAATGATGTTTGGTTATGGTTTGATATGAGAGTTGTAAGGATTAGATGAGTTTCTTATGATGTTAGGTGCATATGGAAAATGTAAAGTATGTATAGGTAAAAGGGCCTTTTGGGTTTAGGAATAGTTAATTATGGGTTTGAAGAATTGGAGTGAGGTACACTTGTTCTAATTCTACTTTATTGGTGAGGGCTATCTTTTTTGAAATATGAACTTCATTAGCATGTGGATGGTGTGAAATGTGGGGTCCACCATGCGCATAATTCCACATTCTTTCACACCTCAATATCAATAATTCACATTGATTTTGGCTTCTTTTGGTGGTTGAATTTTGGCATAATAAGGTTCTAATCTTGGATCAAATAAGAAATAACACAATATCCTTTCTTTTTCTGTCTGACAAACAATAACCCCATATTCTATTTGCATATTTTCTATGGCCAATTATTTCTGTAAGAAGAAATTTCTATTCTATATAAACTATTAAATGTAATTCTAATAACAGACTCTCTAACAACTTAACACATTTTGTTCTATAGGTTAAAATTAGCGAGATTAAGTATTTGATCCGAGTATAATAGTATAGACTTCATCTCGGATATATATATATATATATATATATATATATATATTATATATAATATATATATATATAATATATATATATATATATATTATATATATATATATATATAAATGATTTGTAAAAATATTGTTAATGTGAGTATAATAGTATAAACTATTTTTTTATGTCTTAAATAATACAACGGGAGCATGGTGGATGATTCTCCAAGGAAATCTCAAAATGGATTGAGTATGCCCACGTGCCAAATAGATATTCTAATTTGTGGAATCTTATTTAAAGTCACTCGTACATCTAATTTGACATGGCTATAAGTGAGTGGTCCGAGATCATTGATACTATATGGGAATGAACTATAAGAAACATGACGGTCGACAACCCCTAAGTACGAGGCCTATAAGGGCGATGTGGTCCACGAGAAAAATGATGGTCTACAACCCCCAAACACGGGACTTGTAAGAGTGGAGTGATTAAGAAGGTGGTGTTACTCAATGTTGTTGTGACATTCATATTATAAGGTTGAATTAATCAACCCGTAAGATTAGACACAATTAAGATTTCCCATCCAATAGGTCAATGTGAGAACTTTTGGTTTCATGTATCAAGTAGTCATGATCAATTCGAAATTCTTAGGAAGGACTGTTTGATTTGAGCTTGGTCGTGTGCATGCTTGGAAGCACTTCCGTGGATCTCTTAAAGTGATGATGGATGTTACCTCGAGAACCCAATTGGTTTTGAGTCTTTCACAATATATTTCGACAAACTACCAACTTCTTCTTCGTTTTCTGTGCATGCTCACATCACTTATGTAGTTTTCCATCAAGCTCGTTGTAAGCTCAATGTTTAAGTACGACACCCATGTGCAAGTATTAATCCCTTTCTTTTCTTCCTTCCTTTTCCCATTATTCAAGCATGGTGTTTCTTAGGAAGTGTGATGAAAACGAGAACATGATTGAACCTACAAACCACGAAGAGAATTTGAGTTGTGGGCTTGTTGTATAAATAACGCCCAATAGGCAAATGGGAAGGTTGATTGGGACAAAGTGGAGAGGGAGATGATTCAAAGTTACAATTGTAGTAACGATAATAATAGTCCAAATAATGTCTCGTATATGGATGATGGTGTAATTTGGTCTCATATCTTAAGAGTGACGAGAAGAATAGTGATATCAGTGATGGCCTCCACTAGCACAAGCTTGGATCGTTTTTGTGACAAAGTGGTAAATTGTAACTTTGTGTTCATCTTTGAAAGAAGTGTGAAGGAAATTCGTGAAGGACTAACGATCTCTTCCATTGGAAATGAGGAGACAATATTTCAGAACCATATGTGGAAGGCTAGGAGGCATGCACGGTGTAACCTTAAGAAATGTTAGGCGAGCACATCCAAATGTACGCGTGTGTGCTATTAGACTTGGGGTGAATATCCCATTCACCTTCTGTGAGTCATAAGTTATAAGGGTTATCATCATCTCTCTTCTCAACTTCAACCCAACAGTCAGGGATTTATGAGGGGGTTTGAGATCTTATACAAGGGTCAAGGGATCACATCTACCATGGAAATTTTCTTTTGTGTCTATGGAATAAAAAATGTTGATAATGGGAGCTGATTTCTATAAGTTCCCCCCGAAAAGGGGATGTCATCTGTATATTGCTCGAACTACAAGACTTGGAAGGATACATTATTTTGAGTACACAACGATGACAACTGCCTCGAGGCCATTTTTGACAATGAGGAAGGTCATAGATTTCCCATTTATTGGATGGGAGACCTAGTGTTAATCACAAGCTCTGATCATGACAAAATTAATGAGTCTGATAAGGATGAGGCCAACCTCTTAAAAAAGATGTATATATGTCATAAGTGCTAGGGATTTAATGGAAGTGGAAGGAGACCATGTGGGACTTAACGGTTTCATACATAAGTTAATATTATTCTTTTTCTCGCCTTTTGTCAAGTAATACCTCGTATAGTTGCTTCAACCATAATCCCTTTTCTTATTCCAATTTCTTCTTGATTATATGGAAGATAACTTTGCTGGCATATTTGACTTGGCCATCAACTTTAGGGTGTTCGACTGAGATGAACTTGATTTGAATTCCTAAATGTTGGCGAAATTCAATCATTGTTGAACTTGTGCGATGAGATTCATTTTCTAACATAATGAATTTTGGTAGTAAAAATGTATAAATCATTAGTTTATAATAGAAATACCTTACTCTCTCCACATTGATCTTTGACACCACCTATACTTCTACCCACTTGGTGAGGTAATCCACATCTAAAAGTAAGAGTTTTAGTTTCCTTGGGGTCAAGGGAATGGTCCAAGAATTTCAACCCCAACATATGGAATGGCCTTTCTGATGTGATTGAATGAAGGAATTTAGCTAGGGTGTGACGTAGGTCTGAAAGTTGATGGCACTTGTAGCATATATTGACGAAGTCATCATTGTTTCTTAGAAAAGTGGATCAATAATACACGAACCTTAATAACTTATTCTCTAATAATCTTCCTCATACGTGGCTTCTATAAACACTTTATCATACCTCCATTGATACTAGGGCCACCTCGTTCTCGCCCAAACATCTTAACATTGGTGTGGCTCTTCCCATCTTGAATAACTTTCCTACAACCAAGGTATATTTTCCATAAAACTTTTCTATTTTCTTGCCTCCTCCTTATCTAAAGGTAATATCTTATTTTCTAAGTATTGGATAATGGTGTTATCCATCCATTGTCATATGCTTTATCTATTTCGTAAACTGCGACATCTTCGATAATAGGGATAATCAAGATGTCTTGTATTACCAGTTTATTGTGCCCTAGTTTCTTCGTGATGAAGAGTTTAGATAGGATATCTTCTTTGGAGTTTTATTCTCTAGGAACATATGTTCACTTTTTTTTAAAATGTTTAGCCATCTCCTAAACCTTCTGCAAATATTTTACCAATTGAGCTTATTTCATTTAGTACTCACTAATAACTTGACTGATTACCAGCTAAGAGTCACTTCTTGTTTGTATTGAATTATACCGTTTGTTCAATAAATATATTTCTTGATATTTCAAAAACTACCCCGACCCCACCCCTTTAAAATTTATGCTCCATCTATTGACAAGATCCACACGCGAGGAATGTCTTCTCCAACAAGCGAAATGAATTATACCAGAAATCGATTATGACTTAAGATTTAATACTCCTACACGGGACAAAGTTGACGTTACATTTAAACTTATTTACAAGCCAATACATCATTCTCCCTTCCTAGCCAAACTTCTTCAAGACTTGGCAGACTGGATAATTTGTCTTAACCACCATACAATGGCCTTGGAACTATGCCATCAAATTTCTCTCAGTTATGAGTATTGCTAAGGAAAATCTCTTTATCTTTTGATATTTTAACTTGATTATGTTAAAGACCTTGCTTGTGAAGTAGATCGATATTTTAGAACCATCTAGCTCTCGGACCAACATAAAACTCACAACATTGTTTGTTAGTGAGCAGTATAAATACATCAGAACACCTTATTTTTGGCGAGTCAGGACCAGGGGTATCTCCAGAGAGGTTTTCATATTTTGGGAAGACTCCTCGCAATCCCCATTCAACTCAAACTTCTCCCTTTTTTTAGTGTGGTGAAGAAGTGGAAGGCCTTGTCGCTTGCGTATGATATGAATCGGTAAAGGACGATTATTCGCCCTCTTAAGTGTTGAATGCCTTTGATTGTTGTTGGAATTCTTATGTTAATTATGTCCTGCCATTTCTATGGTTTGACTTTGATTCCTCTTTTGGTCAACATGAAGCCTAAGAAACATTCTTGATTAGACCCCAAGTAGCACTTGGACAGATTTATGTGTATGTTATACCTTCTTACATATTATATGATGTCTTCCAAATCCTCACATATTTTTGTCTTGTGTATTTACTATTATGTCCCCTATATATACCTAAAGGATTTACTATCCATTATGCAAACATCATGTCCATTAGTCTCTAGTAGTTGGCATCGACATTTTTGAGGCTAAAAGGTATCACCTCGTAATAATAATTTCAAGTGTTGGTCATAAACGTAGTCTTGGACGGGTCCAAGGGTTCATCTTGTTTTGATTGTACCCTAACTACCCGTTCATGAAACTGGGCATTTGTACCTTAAAGCTTAGTCAATCATCATCTCCATGTTGGGAATAGGATATAAATATTTTGGAAACACGAGATTAAGAATGGTGAAGTCTATGCACATCCTGCATTAACTTGAGGACTTTTTTTTTACCATTACAACATTAGCCAACCATGTGAGATACTTATATCATTTATGTACCTTGCCTCCTCCAACTTTTTCACTTCCTCATTAATATTTATTCTCATTTCCTCTCCCATTTTTGGTTTCTTATGTGTGACTAGCTTGATGGCAGTGTTTAGGGAGAGGCGATAATTGATGATATGTGCATTTATTATCGACATATCTGAAGGAATTCAAGGAAGTTGATCCACATTTTTATAGATCAGGATATTTAACTTTTCCTCCCTATCCTTTATTAAAGAGGTGTCTAAATTTGTAGTCTAGAAACTTTGTGGTCCAAATCTATCAAGTTAACACCATGGGAACTTGGTCTGGGTGGCTAGTTGCCAACCAAGTCCACCCTATTTATTCTAAGTCTATCTTTGTAGAATTAAATGGATACTTATGGATCTCCTTTCTCGAAATTTTCCTCTCCATTGTCTAGGGGATATTTCACGGTGATGCAGAGTATGGACAATACCACCTACACGACATTGAATGTTAGGCGTCAAATAATTATGTTGTACAATAATTTAAAAGGATCATTGTCATATGGTGAACTGGACTTTTTTGTGGTTTTAATCGCAATGTCGCGGTTAGCAAGAGTCGCCACCGACTTTTCTTTTATCCAATAAGGAAAGGTGGAAAAGAACAGGAAAGACCTTAATTTAGATTTTGGGTTCGGGAGGTACATTATACAAAGGGAAGGTGTTAGCACCCTTTGTATCCATGGTTATCCATGGGCTCTTAATTGCTCGATCACTTATATTATTTTAAAAAAAAAAAAGTGTTTGTGAATTGTTTAGAAAAATTGTTTTGAAAAGAGAATTTAACTTTGTAATGATTCTTGTATGAATGTATACAAAGTGATTATCTCGTTTAGTTTTGAAAATTGTTTAGAAAAATATAACTCGGTAATGATTCTAGTATGAATGTATACCAAGTGGTGATTTTCTGAAGGTATTTTGAAAGGTGTGAGGTGTGAAAAAATGTTTTAGGTTGTGAGCCAGCAATTAAGAGTTATACCGACCCAAGGTCTTTATGAGTATTTCCTATCCTTATGAGGGTAAAACTGTCCTTATTATTGAGAAATAAGTAGTTTTATCCTTTGGATGTAAAAGGGTCATCGTAGGGTCATCGATTGGTCATTGAAGGCAACAGTTACGAGGATACCTTAGCATTCGAAGGGACTAGCATCTTTTAACCGTAGGCAACATCGGAGGGTCATCGAGGGACAAAGTTGTATATTCGAAGGCAACATCCGAGGGACTATAATTTATATTATGATGATTTAACCGAAGGGTCTTTGCTAAGGGTATCCCCACGTTCGCGGGACATGACCGTAATATCGTAATCGTAAGGCAACAAAGAGAGGTCCAAGATCACTTATTCAAAGGCAAAGTTTTACAATTAATTATATAATTAGGATGAAACTCCACATTAAAATTATTAAAAATAATATATTAAAAAATTAATACATTAAAAAATTGATTTAGGGTGAAACTCCACAAGGGTATCCCACAAATAAAGTGGAATACCTAGCCAATAACCTTTTCCTGGGATATGTGAACCTTTACGAAACTCAAAAAAAGAAACATGTCAGAACACCAAATCAGGGTGCAATCGAAGATTACACCGGAGAAATATCACAACAATAAATAGGATAGGATGAATAATGCATGGCTATGATAAAACATAAAAAAAAACAGAATAGAAAAGTCAGCTACTGTCTCGTTCGCCTCTGCCTCGCCTAGCGAAGGCCAGGCGAATACTCGCCCCAGACTCGCCTAGCGAGGTGCTAGCGAGCGGCCACGGATTTTGAATTTGAAAACAGCCCCATGTTAGGAACTTTGAATTTTATGGCATTTTATCACAGGAATAACATGGTCAAACATTCAGGGTATTCAGGCATATTTAAATTCCCATACGAAAGCAAATTATATATCAACATTTAATCATGATGCATTATATATGTAGATATGGCCAATTGAAAGTATAAACAATAGAGATACGCAAACCTGTTTGCCAATTCAAGGTTGAAGGGATTGACCACTTGTAGTATCGGAATAAGTTAGGCAGCGGGAATTGGACGGCGATGGCTTCGGTGCAGATGGGCTGCCTTCAGGGTTTCTTTACTCTGAATTCTCCGGGTAGGCAGGGTTCCTATGCCAAAACTTCTATTCGTTCTTCTCTGTTCTCCTCCTCTTTTTTTTCAGTGAATCTCCCAGTGTAACTCCAAGTGTCCTTTCCTCTACTGAAACTTCAGTATTTATAGACTAATTTTGTGGGTAATGGGCTTGGAATGAGGGAGACCCAAGTCCAAAATAATTTGTTATATTTTATTTATATATTTATTATAATTATTTATTTAATTAATTAATTAATTAATTAATTAATTAAATTTTTTTTTTTTTCGTTTTTTTTTATTTTTTATTTTTTATTTTTTATTACTGAAGTGCTGGTATTTATAGTGATAATGGTGACCTAATGGGCTCAGAATGAAGCCCGAAATTTTTTGTTGTCTGTCAGCTTCGCTAGGCGAGCGCGTAGCGAACAGGCCAGTTTGGGCCATTTTC
Source organism: Lathyrus oleraceus (assembly GCF_024323335.1). Lineage (NCBI taxonomy): Eukaryota > Viridiplantae > Streptophyta > Magnoliopsida > Fabales > Fabaceae > Lathyrus > Lathyrus oleraceus. The sequence goes on along the minus strand of NC_066584.1, from coordinate 47,686,488 downwards.
TGGATTGGGCCATCCGTGAGCTGGGCCTTTGTTTCTTCAAGATCAGTGTTATATATGAGTCGGAATGCCTTGCAAAATGTCTTGAAATATTAATGGGCAAATTTTGGGGTATGACAGCTGCCCCTGTTCAATATTCTTGGACCGAGAGAGTTAGAATGGTGTGTACGCCATTCGTGGTCTGGAGGTGGAAGATTATTGAACACTAGAATGCCCCAAAAATTTGCACTTGAGAATCGACAGTTGGTCTTGATGGAGATGGGTTTAAAGGTGCCATCCGGGAGGTTTGATGACGAAAGCTTCAGATCGCGCCGTATATTAGGCCAATTTGAAGACATGGGTGCCACACTGGGTCGTACGTTAGACCGTATAATGAGTCATCCATTAGGCTGCCGACTTCGCTGGGGAGTCGGAGTGTGTCATATGTTGTTGGGGATAAAGGATCAGAATGGACCATACGCTAGATCGTATCTGAGTTGCAGAATGAGCCGTACGTTAGGCTGAATATGATGACGAAAGGGGTAGTCGTACGTTAGACTACACTTCAGAAATGTACCGTATGTTAGGTAGCATCTGAGGGGATGGACATCCGAACGGGTCGTACGTTAGACCGTCGCAGAATGAGTCGTCTGTTGGGCCGCATCTGATGATGAAAGCGGTAGTCGTACGCCAGACTACACTTCAGAAATGTACCGTACGTTAGGTAGCATCTGAGGGTTGTAAGATCCAAACGGGTCGTACGTTAGACCGCGTTGGAGTTGCTGGAGTTCAGAATGGATCGTACGCTAGATCGTATCTGAGTTGCAGAATGAGCCGTACGTTAGGCTGTATCCGAAGAAGAAAGTAGTCGTACGCTAGACTACACCCCTGAATGTACCGTACGCTAGGCAGCATCTGAGGATTTGAAGGTCCAAATGGGTCGTACGTTAGACCGCATTGGAGTTGCTGAAGAAGTCATATGTTGGGCTGAATCAGAATGAACCGTACGTTAGGCTGTATCTGATAACCTGTATATGTTGTACTTGCAATAAATGTCTGGGATGGGCTTAAAGATGCCATCGTTAGGAGGATATCGAAGTGTTGTCAGAATGAATGTTCCCATGAACTGTATTTGAAATATGTATCTGAATCTTGAATGTGATTGATAAAGGTGTCTGTCTGAATGAACCTTTTATTTTGACTATATCAGGAGGATAAATAACCTGCAAAGAAAAGTTAGCTTCATGCTATGTCATGATGTATGAGATGTTTCGTGTTATGCTAAAATAAATGCGAATGTTGTATGCATGCGTATGCTGTGAAATGATGTAATGAATGAGTTATGCGTATGAGAAGTTCTGCTTGGGGACTCTACTGGGGAAAATAAATCCCCATCTACTGATTGGAGATATTTGTAACGATGACCCTTTCTCGGCAGGGGGTTCTTGATTCTGTCTGATGGTAGAAATATTCCACAGATCTTGGCTGAGGATGGATGAGATGATCAATCTGTCTGATGATGCCGACCTCTGTTGGGGAGTAACTGGCTGTGCCGGGGAATACTGCTAATTTCTTCTGAGGAATAACAGACTTGCTGGGGGAATAGAATTGGTAGCGGATTCATTGGAAGCATGGTTAGACCTTCTCCTCGATCCTGAAGTCGGGTAGTAATTGCTATTGCTATTCTACGCATATATTTTGGTAAACATTTATCATATTCAAATGCACATATTAATTCAAATTAAATCAATGGGCATTTACGCAAACAAAACAGAAAAAGTAAAACAAAAGCATCTTTTTTGAAATGAATTGCATTGATTTTGAAAGGAGGCCTATGAACAGGCAATTTGTGTACAAGGAGACAGAAATCCTAGTAAGAGGAAATTGTCAAAAACAAAGAGAAAGCTATGCAGAAAAGTCTTATTGATTTTAAGTCTACTACTGTCATTATGTCTTCAAGCATCTCATCCCCTGCTGTCGGATAGAAGTGATTGGCTTGGTCAATCCCTTGAACTTGGATAAAGTTGACTGAGAACAGGACATAGTCATACGCTTTAATCCCTAATTTTTGCCTGGACCACCTTTTCAGGTTTTCAGTCCACCAGGATACCCTTTTTTGCCCAAGCCGCCTTTTCAGGTTTTCGACTTGCCGGGTGTACATTTTTTTATATATATCCCTAATTTTTGCCCGAACCCTTTTGGTTCGCCGGGATGCCCTTACTTTTGCCTAGATACGTCGATCTAGCGGGTCTCTTTCATGCGTAGTATTTTTTAACTATGTCCGCGTTCACGGGATGCGGGAAATCTTCGCCATCCATTGTAGCAAGTATCATGGCTCCACCAGAGAATACCTTCTTAACTACAAATGGCCCTTCGTATGTGGGAGTCCATTTTCCTCTGGGATCAGTTTGTGGTAGGATGATACGCTTTATCACCAAGTCGCCCATTTGATACGCTTGTCTCTTGACCCTTTTGTTGAATGCCCTGGTCATGCGCTTCTGATATATCTGCCCGTGACATACAACCGCAAGTCTCTTCTCATCAATCAAATGTATCTGATCGAGTCGAGTCTGAATCCATTCGTCCTCGTCTAAGCCCGCCTCTTTCATGATCCTTAGAGAGGGAATCTGAACCTCTACTGGTAAAACGGCTTCCATTCCGTAGACTAAAGAGAAAGGAGTTGCCCCTGTCGAAGTTCGTACCGAAGTACGATAACCATGAAGAGCAAATGGTAACATCTCATGCCAGTCTTTGTATGTTACCGTCATCTTTTGTATAATCTTCTTAATATTCTTATTAGCCGCTTCTACAGCGCCGTTCGTCTTTGGCCGGTACGGAGAAGAGTTATGGTGTTTTATTTTGAACTGCGTGCAGAGTTCAGTAATCATCTTGTTGTTCAAATTAGTGCCATTGTCAGTGATAATTCTCTCAGGGACGCCGTATCGGCAGATGAGGCTGTTCTTGATGAATCGTGCCACCACATTCTTAGTAACAGAAGCAAATGAGGCTGCCTCCACCCACTTTGTGAAGTAATCAATAGCAACAAGGATGAAACGATGTCCATTAGAGGCGGTAGGTTTAATCTCGCCAATCATATCAATGCCCCACATTGCAAAGGGCCAAGGCGCTGTCAACACGTTTAATGGAGCAGGAGGCACATGTACTTTATCCGCATAGATCTGGCACTTATGACAAGTTCTGGAGTGATGGTGGCAATCAGTTTCCATGGTAGACCAATAATACCCTGATCTCAGAATCTTCTTGGCCATCGTATGTCCACTAGAATGAGTCCCAAAGATACCGTCGTGCATGTCTTCCATAATCTTCTCTGATTCCTTTCTATCCACACAGCGAAGTAAAGTCGAATCATGGTTACGTTTGTACAATATTCCATTACTCAAAAAGAATTTAGCGGAGAACTTCCTCAGAAATTTCCTGTCATTGATGGATGTCCCTTCAGGGTATTCTTGAGCTTCTAAATATCTTTTTATCTCGTGGTACCAAGGCTTCTCTTCTACTTCATCAGCGTTAAGTTCATAACAATATGCTGGTTCGTCTAGTCGTTCAATGGTAATCCGGGGAGCTTCATTGTCCCATCTGACTCTGAACATAGATGACATGGTAGCTAATGCGTCTGCCAACTGGTTCTCCTCTCGTGGAATATGTTCGAATGTGATCTCTTCAAAGTATGGGATTAATGTCAACACCCGTTCTCGATAAGGGATGAGATTCGGATGTTTAGTGTCCCATTCTCCTTTGACCTGAATGATTACCAAGGCTGAGTCTCCGTACACCTTCAAGAACTTGATTCTTAGGTCTATAGCAGCTCTGAGTCCCAAAATACACGCTTCATACTCAGCCATATTGTTGGTGCACTCAAAACATAGTCTAGCGGTGAAAGGCGTATGGCCACCCTTGGGGGAAATGATCACGACGCCAATACCGTTGCCCAATGCGTTAGACGATCCATCAAAAACCATAGTCCATCGGGATCCCACTTCAGGTCCTTCCTCTGGTCCAGGTTCTTCATAATCAGTAACAAGCATGACATCCTCATCTGGGAACTCAAAATTCATAGACTGATAATCATTCACTGCCTGATGAGCCAAATGATCAGCTAGCACGCTTCCTTTGATTGCTTTTTGGGTGGTATACTGGATATCATACTCTGTTAAAATCATCTGCCATCTTGCTATTCTTCCGGAGAGGGCGGGTTTCTCAAATATGTATTTGATAGGATCCATCTTAGAAATCAACAAAGTGGTGTGATTCAACATATACTGTCTTAGTCGGCGAGCAGCCCAGGCCAAAGCACAGCAAGTTTTCTCGAGCAGTGAGTATCTTGTTTCACAGTCGGTAAACTTTTTGCTAAGGTAGTATATGGCATGCTCTTTTCGACCAGACTCGTCATGTTGCCCCAACACGCACCCCATTGAGTTTTCTAAAACGGTCAAATACATGATTAGAGGTCTTCCCTCAACTGGTGGTACCAGAATCGGAGGTTCTTGGAGGTACTTCTTGATTTTGTCGAAAGCTTCTTGACATTCATCATTCCATATCATCTCTTGATTTTTTCTCAGTAACTTGAAGATGGGTTTGCAAGTAGCGGTCAAATGGGAAATAAATCGGGCAATGTAATTCAAACGTCCCAAGAAACCTCTGACTTCTTTATCCGTACGGGGAACTGGCATCTCTTGAATAGCTCTCACCTTGGCTGGGTCAACCTCAATACCTTTACCACTGACAATAAAGCCCAAGAGTTTACCAGATCTTACTCCAAAGGTGCATTTGTTCGGGTTCAATCTCAACTTGTATTTCTTCAGCCTCTCAAACAGTTTGTATAAATGATCGAGATGTTCTTCTTCAGTATGAGATCTGGCTATCATGTCATCCACATACACTTCTATTTCGTGATGGATCATGTCATGGAACAAAACCACCATAGCACGCTGGTATGTTGCTCCTGCGTTCTTTAAACCGAATGGCATTACTTTATAACAGAAGGTGCCCCATTGCGTCACAAACGTAGTCTTCTCCATGTCCTCAGGTGCCATTTTGATCTGGTTATAACCCGAGAATCCATCCATGAAGGAGAATACCTTGTGTTGAGCGGTGTTGTCTACCAGAACATCAATATGTGGCAGTGGAAAATCATCTTTGGGACTCGCTCTATTCAAATCTCTGTAATCCACACACATTCGCACCTTACCATCCTTCTTTGGCACTGGTACCACATTAGCAACCCATTGAGGATAAGAAGTAACAGCCAGAAAACCAGCGTCAAATTGTTTCATCACCTCGGCTTTGATTTTCTCGGACATTTCAGGACGCATGCGACGAACCTTTTGCTTAACAGGACGACAATCTTCCTTCATCGGCAAACGATGCACCACTATATCGGTATCCAGCCCTGGCATGTCTTCGTAAGACCAAGCAAAAATCTCCACATAGTCATGTAGCATCTGGATCAATCTTCCTTTGACACTGCTTTCCAAGCCTGCTCCTATTTTGACTTCTTTCTTGTCCACCTCGGTACCCAGATTTACAGTCTCAACTGACTCCTCGTGCGGCTGTATAGTCCTTTCTTCTTGCAGTAACAGTCTGGCAAGTTCTTCAGGTACTTCACAATCTTCCTCACTTCCATCTTCGGCTCGGTAGATCGGATTTTCAAAGTCATAATGAACAGTAGTAGAACTATTATCAACAGGATCCAGAGTGGATAGGGATCTGCAATTCGTTACGTGTGTGTGTGTAAGAAAACATAGCTTGTTTGAAAGATGATAGGAAAGACAAAGAGCGCAATATTTGAATGCAAAACGTCCATTGATTTATTGAATATAAATATGCTTATGAAAATGACAAAACCCTTAAAAAATAGCTATCGTGCCCCGGGCATAGACACGATGCCTTAAGAAGTTTAATTGTAAAAGAAAATTAAAATTTGCAACTCTAAAATAAACAATAACAATTACTCCTGACTAAAGGAAATCGGGATAATGTCTTCAGCCTTCCAATTGTTGAGTCTGTCACCAATTGTTGGGAAAATCCAGCTATCCAAGTCGCAATCGCTATCAGCATCTTCTACAGCATTAATCTGATTTTTGACTATCTTTCCAGAGTTAAACCCCAGGCCAGCTTTATCAGACTTGTACGGTACATTAATCAGTCGACCCCAACCAATACGATCACCACTTTCAACCGCGGCTTGAGCATCTTTCAGAGAGATCATGACAGGGGGAGCACGAACAACCTTGGGCACAAGGGGAGTTGGCTTAAGGACAGGAATGGGTGGAGGAACTACTTCAAATGACTGAGAAGGAGTCTCAAAGAATTCACCATCCATCTCGACGTATTTGAAGGCTTGCACACTACTGACAATATACTCTTCTTCTCCACATACATGTGAACCATGCCTGCTATTGGATACTTCAGCTTTTGATGAAGCGACGAAGCTACCGCACCTGCCCCATGGATCCAAGGGCGCCCCAACAAGCAGGAGTAGGCGGGACGAATGTCCATCACGTGAAAGGTAGTGCTGAAGACTTGAGGTCCTATCTTGATAGGGAGAACCACTTCACCATAGACAACACTCTTCGCACCATCGTAAGCACGCACCACAACATCACTAGGTTTCAGTTCAATGCCTTTGTAGTCAAATTTATCGAGTACAGCTTTCGGAAGCACATTCAAGGAAGAGCCGTTGTCGATCAACACGTGAGCCAGGGTGATCCCCTCACACTCGATGGAGATATGCAGAGCTTTATTGTGATTCTTTCCTGCTGGCGTCAGGTCAGCATCGGAAAAGCCTAGGCCATTGTCAACAGTCAAATTAGCAACATAATGTTCGAATTGATCGACGGATGTTTCTTGAGGCACATGAGCGGTCTTCAAGAATTTCATCAATGCATTGGCATGGGATTCAGAGGATAACAACAAGGACAACATTGAGATTTTAGACGGAGTATGCCCCAATTGTTCCACTACATCAAAATCGCTCTTACGGATGATTTTCAGCATCTCTTCCATTTCCTGTTTGGCAACATCTTCAGAAGTAACTTCGACCGATGTCTCTGACTGAGGAGGATTGACTGGTCTTTTTCCTCGAATTTCGGGAGCGGGAGGTGAGATTTCTGGAGAGAAGATCCTTCCACTTCGAGTAATTTTACTAGTCCCCACAATATCATTAGGATTAGCAGAACTACCAACTTGCTTTATGCCATGGATGTAAACGTCGCCTCCATAGTTCCACGGAATAGCTTTGCTGGAGGAATATGGCACGGGGCCAGGTGCGGTAATAATCAGGGGAGCCACTTTGGGCTCAGCGGTAATCTTCACAGGCACTCTAGTAGCGGTAATCTTCACTGGAGCTTTGGACCTAGCAATCACAGATACCTCTTCAATAGAGTTGTCCACCTTAGGAACCCTTTCAAATAGAATTGTACGATCATCCATCAGCCGTTGAATGCCGTTCTTCAACTTCAAACAATCATTGGGTCGGAGTACACAGAGATCGCAATCTTCAGCACAACCTGGAAATAAACCAGCTTGCAATAAATTCTTCTTAACGATCAGGAGAGGAGATGCTAAATCAGCAACGTCAGTAACGTGAGAATTGTCGTCCACAACATTAACATTCTGGTCATGATTAGGCATAGGTGCTGTGATGACATTGGGGGTCGCCGGAGGATCAAATTCAATTTCTCCAGCGTCGATCATATCCTGAATCTTGTTCTTCAACAACCAGCAATCATTCGTATCATGCCCGGGGCTATCGGAGTGATAGGCACACCTGGCGTTGGGATTATAACGAGGAGAAGTAGTGTTGGGATTTGCAGGAGGGCCTCTGAGGGTAATCAAATTGGCCTTTAACATACTCTGCAGTGCTTGGGTTAAAGTCATATTGATCTTGGTAAACTGTCTTCTCGACCTGTCTTGTCTGTGTTGGAAGTTCTGAGATGGCGGTGCGGCAATTGTAACTGCCCCAACAGTATGGTCACGATTCTTCTTGTTATGCTTCCTCTCACTGTACACAGCATTTGATTCATTCTTTCCCTGATAGGACTTTTTGGTGCTTGCAGAAGTAGCTGCCTGTATCTTTCCACTTCGAATGCCGCTTTCAACCCGTTCACCTGTCAAGATAAGTTCAGTGAAACCTGACGAGGAACTTCCCAGTAGATGGCTGTAGAATGGGCCAGTCAGTGTACCCATGAACATGTCCACTAACTCTCGATCAGTCATAGGGGGTTTGACTCTGCCAGCCAAATCTCTCCACTTTTGAGCATATTCTTTGAAACTTTCTTTAGAGCCCATAGTCATATTTTGTAGCTGTAGCCGAGTAGGCGCTAACTCAGAATTATACTGGTAGTGCTTGTAGAAAGCTGTTGCTAAATCAGTCCATGTGCGGATGTTAGAGCTCTCAAGCTGATAATACCACTCTAACTGTGTGCCAGACAGACTCTCTTGGAAGAAATGGATCCACAGTTTCTTATCAGTAGTGTGCGGCTGAATCTTTCTCACATAAGCCCTTAGATGCATCTGAGGACAAGAGGCACCATCATACTTAGTGAAAATGGGAACCTTGAATTTGCGGGGAATGACCACATCAGAGACCAGACCCAAGTTTTCGAAATCCAGACCGGGCACTTTCTGCCCCTCCATAGCTAGCATACGTTCTTCCAGCAACTTGTACTTATCATCCTTCGGAGAGTACTGTTCATGTTCATAATCTTCGTCGTCGTCCTCAGAATTGACGAGATTAGGATTCTCATCTTCCGAATCATTCTCGGTCTCTTCTTCTGAATCCTTCGGAATTCTAATCTTGACTCCTGTAACCTGTCCCTTAAGCCTTCTCCCGGGTTGATGTAACCCACAGGTTTCTGGTCCTTCTTCTTCTCCATCAAAAGAGCTTTCAGTTCTTCCTGCCCCTTAGATAAGCTCAGCATCATTTCCTGGAATTGAGCATTCTGGGCCTGGAGGTCTTTGACAGTTTGTTCGAGAGCCATTGTTCAATCTGTTTGAATCTGCTGGAATCTGTTTGATAGGAAAATCGTGAGAACACTGATCCTTTAGAATACCTGTTATGCGATGCAATGCAATGTATGAAATGTTTTCAAGGACTTTCGGGATTTAACTTTGCATAAACTAACAAAAAGAGCTTTTTTTTTCTTTTGTTTTTGCTTTGTTTTTGTTTTTTCTGTTTTTTTTTTTTTAGCAGAGTTAAATCCCTAAATCCTTGAAATGGTTAGTACAATGCCATGATGTTATGTTATGTTGTTATGATGTTATGTTGTTATGATGTCATGTTGTTAGATAAATAACAAGCACAAGCAAGTCACACAACAATCATTCCTAGGTTTTAAGGCTTGCGTGAGTTCCATAGGTAAATACCCTCCCCACTGAAGTTTGGTTGGTTCAACCTGTCTTAGAATAGTAACCGGGTTCTAGAAGGATCTCAAATCATTGACCTTTCCTTAAGTCCACTTCAGTGCAACACCAAGTGGTTGACCGAAGCTTCCCTAAAGTCCAATCTCAAAGAGTGTAGTATCGAGTCTCAACCAACTCCAGTCGGAACCGAAGCCAGTTATCTCACTACTTTCTAATGGCCAGGATGAGTCAATTAGGGTTCTAAAGGTCTGGTTAATGCTTTTATGACACCACACGAATGCCAAATATTTCCTCAACTAACATGAGGAACATCAGAACATCCAAAGTGCCACATTAATCGTAGCCATCATTTTGACCATTCCAGTATACGCCGGACAGTCGCGATGATCTCTTGCTACTTACCTAAGGTACACTAGATCCGGGTGTAGGATCTTTCACTCAAGCATAACATACCCAAGCATTCCCTTAAAAATAAATCAGACAAATTGAATAAGTGATCTTGTTTTTAAGGTAACCTCTCTTTTTAAATATTCCGACTCCCCAACAGAGTCGCCAGTTCTGTCATACGGTGAACTGGACTTTTTGTGGTTTTAATCGCAATGTCGCGGTTAGCAAGAGTCGCCACCGACTTTTCTTTTATCCAATAAGGAAAGGTGGAAAAGAACAGGAAAGACCTTAATTTAGATTTTGGATTCGGGAGGTACATTATACAAAGGGAAGGTGTTAGCACCCTTTGTATCCATGGTTATCCATGGGCTCTTAATTGCTCGATCACTTATATTATTTTTAAAAAAAAAAAGTGTTTGTGAATTGTTTAGAAAAATTGTTTTGAAAAGAGAATTTAACTTTGTAATGATTCTTGTATGAATGTATACAAAGTGATTATCTCGTTTAGTTTTGAAAATTGTTTAGAAAAATATAACTCGGTAATGATTCTAGTATGAATGTATACCAAGTGGTGATTTTCTGAAGGTATTTTGAAAGGTGTGAGGTGTGAAAAAATGTTTTAGGTTGTGAGCCAGCAATTAAGAGTTATACCGACCCAAGGTCTTTATGAGTATTTCCTATCCTTATGAGGGTAAAACTGTCCTTATTATTGAGAAATAAGTAGTTTTATCCTTTGGATGTAAAAGGGTCATCGTAGGGTCATCGATTGGTCATTGAAGGCAACAGTTACGAGGATACCTTAGCATTCGAAGGGACTAGCATCTTTTAACCGTAGGCAACATCGGAGGGTCATCGAGGGACAAAGTTGTATATTCGAAGGCAACATCCGAGGGACTATAATTTATATTATGATGATTTAACCGAAGGGTCTTTGCTAAGGGTATCCCCACGTTCGCGGGACATGACCGTAATATCGTAATCGTAAGGCAACAAAGAGAGGTCCAAGATCACTTATTCAAAGGCAAAGTTTTACAATTAATTATATAATTAGGATGAAACTCCACATTAAAATTATTAAAAATAATATATTAAAAAATTAATACATTAGAAATTAACACATTAAAAAATTGATTTAGGGTGAAACTCCACAAGGGTATCCCACAAATAAAGTGGAATACCTAGCCAATAACCTTTTCCTGGGATATGTGAACCTTTACGAAACTCAAAAAAAGAAATATGTCAGAACACCAAATCAGGGTGCAATCGAAGATTACACCGGAGAAATATCACAACAATAAATAGGATAGGATGAATAATGCATGGCTATGATAAAACATAAAAAAAAACAGAATAGAAAAGTCAGCTACTGTCTCGTTCGCCTCTGCCTCGCCTAGCGAAGGCCAGGCGAATACTCGCCCCAGGCTCGCCTAGCGAGGTGCTAGCGAGCGGCCACGGATTTTGAATTTGAAAACAGCCCCATGTTAGGAACTTTGAATTTTATGGCATTTTATCACAGGAATAACATGGTCAAACATTCAGGGTATTCAGGCATATTTAAATTCCCATACGAAAGCAAATTATATATCAACATTTAATCATGATGCATTATATATGTAGATATGGCCAATTGAAAGTATAAACAATAGAGATACGCAAACCTGTTTGCCAATTCAAGGTTGAAGGGATTGACCACTTGTAGTATCGGAATAAGTTAGGCACGCGGGAATTGGACGGCGATGGCTTCGGTGCAGATGGGCTGCCTTCAGGGTTTCTTTACTCTGAATTCTCCGGGTAGGCAGGGTTCCTATGCCAAAACTTCTATTCGTTCTTCTCTGTTCTCCTCCTCTTTTTTTTCAGTGAATCTCCCAGTGTAACTCCAAGTGTCCTTTCCTCTACTGAAACTTCAGTATTTATAGACTAATTTCGTGGGTAATGGGCTTGGAATGAGGGAGACCCAAGTCCAAAATAATTTGTTATATTTTATTTATATATTTATTTTAATTATTTAATTAATTAATTAATTAAAATTTTTTTTTCGTTTTTTTTTTATTACTGAAGTGCTGGTATTTATAGTGATAATGGTGACCTAATGGGCTCAGAATGAAGCCCGAAATTTTTTGTTGTCTGTCAGCTTCGCTAGGCGAGCGCGTAGCGAACAGGCTAGTTTGGGCCATTTTCTGGATTGGGCCATCCGTGAGCTGGGCCTTTGTTTCTTCAAGATCAGTGTTATATATGAGTCGGAATGCCTTGCAAAATGTCTTGAAATATTAATGGGCAAATTTTGGGGTATGACAATCATCTGCACTCAACGCGGTGTGACCACGTGTTCCAATAAGATAAATGGTCTATTGTGCTATTTCATCATTCATCTAAGCTATAAAGAATATTCTCTTGAAGGGCACATCATGAAAACTATGTCAATACAAGGAATGAAATGATAAGGTTATGTACAAGATAGTATAATTTCCACCAATAGATAGCACAACAGACGTTCGATGCAAATGATATGACACCTTCGCCTTCGCTTCCTGGAGGCTAGACTTTGTCAAATAAGCAAAGTAGTTGTAATAACTGTCTTGGAAGCTAAACTAAACATATTTGGAAGATCTCAGATACACGGTGAGAAGGAAATATTACATGGAATAGGAAGTCGGTGCACTTTAGGTTCCTTTATTATCAATTTCTTGTATTTGGGCATCCTTATTTTGAGCTTTTGTGTTTGACCAGTCTTGAATGATCCTTTTGTATTTCAACTGCTTAGAAGAATTATCATTAATTGTCCTCAATAAAGATCAATCTAAAGCATAATTTCCCAGGCGATCATTAATTTTTTTGCTCTAAACCTCAGAGGTTGGAGGACCTTGGGTCTGCATTTCTTCTAGTGTTTCTTATTAGGGTTGATCCTTTGGAATCTATGAAACCTACTGCGAGCCCTTTTGCTCGACATCTTTTTGAATCAACACAACCTCCCCCTCTAACTGTCCTGGAGGAAAAGGCAGATGCGAAAGGGAAGTATGTTTGCTAAGACCCTTCCTTATTTCCACCAATCCATTGAGAATATTTATATTATCTGTAAGACAAGAATAAACGATGAGCACACAAGGAAAATATGGTATACTACAAATAACGAGTAAGCTAAAAATTCCACTCCTCACCGAATATTCTTTGTCTACACACTTTTGAGACGTCAAAGCATTTGGTGGGAGGAAAAGGTGCACCTCGAAAATGAATCTCTATTATCTACACAACCCTCCAACAAGACATATAAACTTTTCCCTCCGTACCATTTCCTCCTCACTGTCAACAAGTAAAACATTACGACCATGAGGGTTGGAACATGATTGGTACTCTATCCACCATCTCACCTTCCTATCAATTTGTTTGCAGTCTTATTGGCGCATAAAGGATTTAATATAAATACAAACCTTTAATTCATTCATGTATACCTCTACAATATCTGGATTCAACATAGGGAGCCCATAGAAGGAAAAACCATGCGCAACTTCCTTAATATCAATCATAAAAGGAGTGACGTCCTCTTCAACATCTACCCCCATTCCAAGACTTTCTACTTCCTAAGAATCCCCCAACTCCTTTGCATCCTTGCTTGGACTCCCCGAAGTATCAAAACTCTAACTAATCTTTATAATGACTACATAAGGATGCCTTACAATGGTATCACTTATCTCATCATTGCTCCAAAAGTCTACAAAGGGAATGTTCGAGTTTCATATATTGGCCATGGATAGAAATACATGGAAACAACTGATATGGTAAATAAAGAAAATGTTACCTTGAGTGTTTGTAGAGTTAAATTCGAAAAAATAGAAACATTACCACGAAAGACCCATTTTTTTTGCACAAACAATGATGGAAATTGAAACAAATGGGAAGATCACTAGCAAGTAAAGATCACACGAAAGGAAAGAAGTATGGAACTCTAGAGAAAAATAAGCGAAAGGAGTAAGTGACTCCATTATGCCAATTTATAGTTAACTATGGGTATTTAGATTGATGATCAAGAATCAATAGGACACCAACAGATGCGATCAATGATCCATGATCTACTTTGGTTCCATAATAACACTAGAGTGAAATTAAGTGCCATAGTGGCCTCACAACCTCTTACACTAGAGATCTAGAGCCGCACATAATACTTTCATATTGAAACATTTCAGTTACAAGAGACAAAATTAATGTCCGTGTTCCCAAGATCACATACTCACACTTAACACGCCACCAACCTCTCCCCTAATATAAGGACTCTCTAGAGGTCTCAAAATGAAAAAAAAAAGAACTTTCTGGAGGCCGGTCTCAACAATTCTATAACAATTATAATTCCATTTTCGATAGCAATAACTTGGGGGAAACTGTTCCGGACCGACCAAATGTTCTAGTAAGTCTTGCCTGATTCGAAGAGTCCAATCCAGAACTCCCATTGCTTAAAACTAACAAAAAAATAAATCTTCAATTTGTAGCCGCACACTAGAGCTAGGCACAACTCCCATCCCAGACGTCGAAATCAATCTGATGGTCTACCATATTCACACAACATTCATCAAGGGTGATTCTAATCTTCAGCCATATATAAGCGAGGTTTTATTCCACATCAATGTATAGTTCATTATGTACTTGAAAATTGCACATCTTTGATCCCCACTAACTTGTGCATTGTGTGCTAACTTTGCAAGTACTCCCCCTTTCAACCTACCGAAGACTCTCATTATCGTATTGGAAGGACTCCACGACAAACTTCCTCAGCATACATTGATTTTATGTTCCACATTGGAATAAGTCCTTATAATTTTTGTGTCATAAGGAATACAGTTAAATATTTTGAAAATTATATGAACCACTTCTAATATAAATTAATTTAATTTTGCAAATTATATGAACCAATTCTAATATAAATCAATTTTGCAAAGGGAATTAGTTGACTCATACACTGAGAGGTCGTCGATTCAACTCTCGTTGTCGATGTGAGGATCTCTTTGATGAGTGAACTGTAAACACCTATGTAAATGCTATTTGAATATGGAGATCTTCCCCGACCTGGTGAACCCATGAAACCTAACTCACCTAAATTTTTATTTCTTAAAAAATAAAAATAAAAATTAAGAGCAAAATAAAAAATATTTATAACTATATAACAAAAACTTATACCTATTTAAATCAACAACTACAATATTAGTTGAATATCTAAAAAAAATGAGTTTAATCATATCATCATGTTCTTGCTAAATATTATTCGGAGAAACCTCCCTGAAGTTAGTCAGGTGAGGTCACAATCGTCCTGTCTGACAGGAGGTATGTTAGGAAGGATTCGTCGCCACAATTGTTGGTGGTCCACGATTTTCATGTGTTTCTCCTTTTTGTGTTATTCATCGATCAAATGCATCCCTTTTATCATTGGTCTCAAGACCTATTTATATCATAAATCCCCCCCTCCCTGGATCTGAAGAGGTATCATTAATTGGATTTGAAGAGGTGTGATTAATGATTTTTAATAACATTAATCATCTGTAACTGCTAATCAATAACAATTATGTAATAGATTCGTTCATTAGAATGCCATAATGACTCCGACTTTGACGGTCCTTCCAGAGTCTGGTAAATTGCGTCTGGGATGAGTATGATATCCGCTGCACGACTTCATAATAATTCTCCGACCGCATAAAATTCTCGTGATCTAGACATACCTTCATAGTGAAAAGACCTAATTACCATGAAACCTAATTAATATTTATTATTTTTTTATTGGATTGATACTTGTAAGATCTATTTTAATTTTTTTTACCAACAATATTCAATTCACTGAATTGATTAATTTAAAAATCTGTTCTGACATCAAGTAATTTCAGCATCTTCTCTTCTCGATTACAATGATGGAACCATATTCTTATATTAATTTTTTTTTATTACATTCTTATATTAATTACAACTTATAAGAAAGTGATTATTAAAACTAGTGTTGAAGAAAAGTTTCCTAACCATGCTGTTCCTCATAATGACTAGTAATAAGTCCTAGACTGTGAGAGACGTATCTAACGCTGTCCTCACATGTTTGGTTGTAGTTCATAGAATTGACTCATAATGTGGATTCCCATTATTATTATATTTCAATCTTAATTGTAGCGCTCAATTCTTGCCACGGCTTATTTTCAACTCTAATAAAAGAGAGCAGGTACACTCACTAACTACGACATTATCGACAATTGAAGCGTCTGAGTCATCAAAGTCCTACGTCAGTTGCTTATTATTGGGTTTGCCTCCTTATCTCTACAAGATCGACCCTGTTATAAAACTATGATAATTTAATATTACAGTTAAATTATATACTATATGAAAACGACGTGATGACTCAATGCGAATTTAAAGTGATAAGAAGGTCATAGGATAGTTACAACTGGCCGCAAGTTTTGTTGATGTAGGGCCCACAACAATGTACGTGAATGTGGAAGGAAAAAACTTAGCTTGAAAAAGAGCAATCACAAATGAATGGGTCATCAAAGATGTCGATATGTAAAGTGCACTGAATCAAAAAAAGACAGTCCATGTATCCTTAATCATACATTTTGTTTAACTAAAAAAAATTCAATTTTTTTTTAAACTTTCATTTGTTGTTTAATATATAATAACTTAAATTCTATGTAATATTCTATCTTAAATTATGGTATCTATCTAATTAGTTAATTTTGAGATTTGTTTTTAAAAATATATTTTCTTATAATTTTTTTATAGATTTTTCTTTATCTTTAATTATTTGAATTTTTTATTTATAGATTTTTATCGATCTTTAATTGTTTGAGTGCTCTTCATCTTAATAACTTTCCTTACAACAAAACATACAAATCTTCTCTCTCTATATGATCAAATCAACTAAGTTTATTTTTCACGATCTTTTCTACTATATTTGCTACTCCAACACTCTATAATATTGTCATTTCTAATCTTATCTAATATAATCTTGCCACACATCTACTACAACATCTTCAACTTTTTTACACTTACTTTGTTCTGGTGTTGATTCTTAACCGCCTAACATTTTGTCTAGTAAAATAGCGTAAGTCTTATAAGTGCTCGATAGAATTTCTCATTCAATTTAGGTGGTACTTTTGTAACACAAAACCCACGACGTCTTTCTCCATTCCAATCACCTAACTTGAATTCGATAGCTTACATCCCCTTCCATTTCTCCATCATTTCATATTATAGACCCAAGATATTGTTGGGACAAAATTTTTGTGTCCCATATCCTTTGGGTTTTGATGATAACACAGTATTTAAATAACAATAGGGTATACTAATATTTGTTCAAGTGTGCACGATCATAGACTAAAACTCATATTAAATCCAAGTATTGGTTATGACTATGTATATCCAAAGAGAAGCGTTAAGATCATATTCTGATGTATTAGAAGTTGAAGAACTGACCCTGAAGAAGTCACCTTCTAAAGAGATCAATATTCAAACATCAGAGTCTGAATGATGCGAAATATGAAGACCAAACTTTGGAGAAGTCTACTTCTGATCAAAACTTGAGCTAGTCAAAGCGCAAGGACCAAAATGGCGTTGATAGGTCACTCTCCACCTCTTAACATTATTTATCACGTGATGACCTAAGCTCTAGGTTGTTCATTGTCATACCCCAAAATTTGCCCATTAATATTTCAAGACATTTTGCAAGGCATTCCGACTCATATATAAACACTGATCTTGAAGAAACAAAGGCCCAGCTCACGGATGGCCCAATCCAGAAAATGGCCCAAACTGGCCTGTTCGCTACGCGCTCGCCTAGCGAAGCTGACAGACAACAAAAATTTCGGGCTTCATTCTGAGCCCAAAAAAAAAATAAAAAAAAATAAAAAAAAATAAAAATAAATAAATAAATAAATAAAAAAATTTTAATTAATTAATTAATTAATTAAATAATTAAAATAAATAAATAAATAAAATATAACAAATTATTTTGGACTTGGGTCTCCCTCATTCCAAGCCCATTACCCACGAAATTAGTCTATAAATACTGAAGTTTCAGTAGGGGAGTTACACTTGGAGTTACACTGGGAGATTCACTGGAAAAAAAAAAGAGGAGGAGAACAGAGAAGAACGAATAGAAGTTTTGGCATAGGAACCCTGCCTACCCGGAGAATTCAGAGTAAAGAAACCCTGAAGGCAGCCCATCTGCACCGAAGCCATCGCCGTCCAATTCCCGCTGCCTAACTTATTCCGATACTACAAGTGGTCAATCCCTTCAACCTTGAATTGGCAAACAGGTTTGCGTATCTCTATTGTTTATACTTTCAATTGGCCATATCTACATATATAATGCATCATGATTAAATGTTGATATATAATTTGCTTTCGTATGGGAATTTAAATATGCCTGAATACCCTGAATGTTTGATCATGTTATTCCTGTGATAAAATGCCATAAAATTCAAAGTTCCTAACGTGGGGCTGTTTTCAAATTCAAAATCCGTGGCCGCTCGCTAGCACCTCGCTAGGCGAGCCTGGGGCGAGTATTC
Source organism: Lathyrus oleraceus (assembly GCF_024323335.1). Lineage (NCBI taxonomy): Eukaryota > Viridiplantae > Streptophyta > Magnoliopsida > Fabales > Fabaceae > Lathyrus > Lathyrus oleraceus. Next base: position 47,668,213 of record NC_066584.1, on the reverse strand, counting down.
GCCTGGCCTTCGCTAGGCGAGGCAGAGGCGAACGAGACAGTAACTGACTTTTCTATTCTGTTTTTTTTTATGTTTTATCATAGCCATGCATTATTCATCCTATCCTATTTATTGTTGTGATATTTCTCCGGTGTAATCTTCGATTGCACCCTGATTTGGTGTTCTGACATGTTCTTTTTTTTTGAGTTTCGTAAAGGTTCACATATCCCAGGAAAAGGTTATTGGCTAGGTATTCCACTTTATTTGTGGGATACCCTTGTGGAGTTTCACCCTAAATTAATTTTTAATGTATTAATTTCTAATGTATTAATTTTTTAATATATTATTTTTAATAATTTTAATGTGGAGTTTCATCCTAATTATATAATTAATTGTAAAACTTTGCCTTTGAATAAGTGATCTTGGACCTCTCTTTGTTGCCTTACGATTACGATATTACGGTCATGTCCCGCGAACGTGGGGATACCCTTAGCAAAGACCCTTCGTTTAAATCATCATAAAATAAATTATAGTCCCTCGGATGTTGCCTTCGAATATACAACTTTGTCCCTCGATGACCCTCCGATGTTGCCTACGGTTAAAAGATGATAGTCCCTTCGAATGCTAAGATATCCTCGTAACTGTTGCCTTCAATGACCTATCGATGACCCTACGATGACCCTTAAACATCCAGAGGATAAAACTACTTATTTCTCAATAATAAGGACAGTTTTACCCTCATAAGGATAGGAAATGCTCATAAAGACCTTGGGTCGGTATAACTCTTAATTGTTGGCTCACAATCTAAAAACAATTTTCACACCTCACACCTTTCAAAATATCCTTAGAAAATCACCACTTGGTATATATTCATACTAGAATCATTACCGAGTTATATTTTTCTAAACAATTTCCAAAACTAAACGAGATAACTACTTTGTATATATTCATACAAGAATCATTACAAAGTTAAATTCTCTTTCCAAAAACAATTTTCCAAACAATTCACAAACACTTTTTTTCAGACAAAAATAATATAAGTGATCGAGCAATTAAGAGCCCATGGATAACCATGGATACAAAGGGTGCTAACACCTTCCCTTTGTATAATGTACCTCCCGAACCCAAAATCTAAATTAAGGTCTTTCCTGTTCTTTTCCACCTTTCCTTATTGGATAAAAGAAAAGTCGGTGGCGACTCTTGCTAACCGCGACATTGCGATAAAAACACAAAAAGTCCAGTTCACCGTATGACAGAACTGGCGACTCTGTTGGGGAGCCTAAATATTTAAAAAGAGAGGTTACCTTAAAAACAAGATCACTTATTCAATTTGTCTGATTTATTTTTAAGGGATTGCTTGGGTATGTTATGCTTGAGTGAAAGATCCTACACCCGGATCTAGTGTACCTTAGGTAAGTAGCAAGAGATCATCGCGACTGTCCGGCGTATACTGGAATGGTCAAAATGATGGCTACGGTTAATGTGGCACTTTGGATGTCCTGATGTTCCTCATGTTAGTTGAGGAAATATTTGGCATTCGCGTGGTGTCATAAAAGCATTAACCAGACCTTTAGAACCCTAATTGACTCATCCTGGCCATTAGAAAGTAGTGAGATAACTGGCTTCGGTTCCGACTGGAGTTGGTTGAGACTCGATACTACACTCTTTGAGATTGGACTTTAGGGAAGCTTCGGTCAACCACTTGGTGTTGCACTGAAGTGGACTTAAGGAAAGGTCAATGATTTGAGATCCTTCTAGAACCCGGTTACTATTCTAAGACAGGTTGAACCAACCAAACTTCAGTGGGGAGGGTATTTACCTATGGAACTCACGCAAGCCTTAAAACCTAGGAATGATTGTTGTGTGACTTACTTGTGCTTGTTATTTATCTAACAACATGACATCATAACAACATAACATCATAACATCATGGCATTGTACTAACCATTTTAAGGATTTAGGGATTTAACTCTGCTAAAAAAAAAACAGAAAAACAAAAACAAAAGCAAAAAAAAAAGAAAAAAAAAAAAAGCTCTTTTTGTTAGTTTATGCAAAGTTAAATCCCGAAAGTCCTTGAAAACATTTCATACATTGCATTGCATCGCATAACAGGTATTCTAAAGGATCAGTGTTCTCACGATTTTCCTATCAAACAGATTCCAGCAGATTCAAACAGATTGAACAATGGCTCTCGAACAAACTGTCAAAGATCTCCAGGCCCAGAATGCTCAATTCCAGGAAATGATGCTGAGCTTATCTAAGGGGCAGGAAGAACTGAAAGCTCTTTTGATGGAGAAGAAGAAGGACCAGAAACCTGTGGGTTACATCAACCCGGGGAGAAGGCTTAAGGGACAGGTTACAGGAGTCAAGATTAGAATTCCGAAGGATTCAGAAGAAGAGACCGAGAATGATTCGGAAGATGAGAATCCTAATCTCGTCAATTCTGAGGACGACGATGAAGATTATGAACATGAACAGTACTCTCCGAAGGATGATAAGTACAAGTTGCTGGAAGAACGTATGCTAGCTATGGAGGGGCAGAAAGTGCCCGGTCTGGATTTCGAAAACTTGGGTCTGGTCTCTGATGTGGTCATTCCTCGCAAATTCAAGGTTCCCATTTTCACTAAGTATGATGGTGCCTTCCTTGTCCTCAGATGCATCTAAGGGCTTATGTGAGAAAGATTCAGCCGCACACTACTGATAAGAAACTGTGGATCCATTTCTTCCAAGAGAGTCTGTCTGGCACACAGTTAGAGTGGTATTATCAGCTTGAGAGCTCTAACATCCGCACATGGACTGATTTAGCAACAGCTTTCTACAAGCACTACCAGTATAATTCTGAGTTAGCGCCTACTCGGCTACAGCTACAAAATATGACTATGGGCTCTAAAGAAAGTTTCAAAGAATATGCTCAAAAGTGGAGAGATTTGGCTGGCAGAGTCAAACCCCCTATGACTGATCGAGAGTTAGTGGACATGTTCATGGGTACACTGACTGGCCCATTCTACAGCCATCTACTGGGAAGTTCCTCGTCAGGTTTCACTGAACTTATCTTGACAGGTGAACGGGTTGAAAGCGGCATTCGAAGTGGAAAGATACAGGCAGCTACTTCTGCAAGCACCAAAAAGTCCTATCAGGGAAAGAGTGAATCAAATGCTGTGTATAGTGAGAGGAAGCATAACAAGAAGAATCGTGACCATACTGTTGGGGCAGTTACAATTGCCGCACCGCCATCTCAGAACTTCCAACACAGACAAGACAGGTCGAGAAGACAGTTTACCAAGATCAATATGACTTTAACCCAAGCACTGCAGAGTATGTTAAAGGCCAATTTGATTACCCTCAGAGGCCCTCCTGCAAATCCCAACACTACTTCTCCTCGTTATAATCCCAACGCCAGGTGTGCCTATCACTCCGATAGCCCCGGGCATGATACGAATGATTGCTGGTTGTTGAAGAACAAGATTCAGGATATGATCGACGCTGGAGAAATTGAATTTGATCCTCCGGCGACCCCCAATGTCATCACAGCACCTATGCCTAATCATGACCAGAATGTTAATGTTGTGGACGACAATTCTCACGTTACTGACGTTGCTGATTTAGCATCTCCTCTCCTGATCGTTAAGAAGAATTTATTGCAAGCTGGTTTATTTCCAGGTTGTGCTGAAGATTGCGATCTCTGTGTACTCCGACCCAATGATTGTTTTGAAGTTGAAGAACGGCATTCAACGGCTGATGGATGATCGTACAATTCTATTTGAAAGGGTTCCTAAGGTGGACAACTCTATTGAAGAGGTATCTGTGATTGCTAGGTCCAAAGCTCCAGTGAAGATTACCGCTACTAGAGTGCCTGTGAAGATTACCGCTGAGCCCAAAGTGGCTCCCCTGATTATTACCGCACCTGGCCCCGTGCCATATTCCTCCAGCAAAGCTATTCCGTGGAACTATGGAGGCGACGTTTACATCCATGGCATAAAGCAGGTTGGTAGTTCTGCTAATCCTAATGATATTGTGGGGACTAGTAAAGTTACTCGAAGTGGAAGGATCTACTCCCCAGAAATCTCACCTCCCGCTCCCGAAATTCGAGGAAAAAGACCAGTCAATCCTCCTCAGTCAGAGACATCGGTCGAAGTTACTTCTGAAGATGTTGCCAAACAGGAAATGGAAGAGATGCTGAAAATCATCCGTAAGAGCGATTTTGATGTAGTGGAACAATTGGGGCATACTCCGTCTAAAATCTCAATGTTGTCCTTGTTATTATCCTCTGAATCCCATGCCAATGCATTGATGAAATTCTTGAAGACCGCTCATGTGCCTCAAGAAACATCCGTCGATCAATTCGAACATTATGTTGCTAATTTGACTGTTGACAATGGCCTAGGCTTTTCCGATGCTGACCTGACGCCAGCAGGAAAGAATCACAATAAAGCTCTGCATATCTCCATCGAGTGTGAGGGGATCACCCTGGCTCACGTGTTGATCGACAACGGCTCTTCCTTGAATGTGCTCCCGAAAGCTGTACTCGATAAATTTGACTACAAAGGCATTGAACTGAAACCTAGTGATGTTGTGGTGCGTGCTTACGATGGTGCGAAGAGTGTTGTCTATGGTGAAGTGGTTCTCCCTATCAAGATAGGACCTCAAGTCTTCAACACTACCTTTCACGTGATGGACATTCGTCCCGCCTACTCCTGCTTGTTGGGGCGCCCTTGGATCCATGGGGCAGGTGCGGTAGCTTCGTCGCTTCATCAAAAGCTGAAGTATCCAATAGCAGGCATGGTTGTCACTGTATGTGGAGAAGAAGAGTATATTGTCAGTAGTGTGCAATGTAACACCCCGATAATAATAAAATAATTATTTAAATTGAGTTAATAATTTATTTATTAATTTAATTAAATAATTGGAAATTTTATTATTATTATTTTTGGATTATTATTATTATTCGGAAAATATATATATTTTGGAAATAAGAGAAAGAATCCCATTTGGTAAAAAGAAAGTTTCACGTGAAAACAGAGAGACGATCGTGAAAGAGGAAAAGGGCAAAGAGACAGAGCAAGGGCTGAAGGTTGAAGAGAGAAAAGCTTGGAGCTCAAAGAATTGCCGGATTAATCAGGTAAGGGGGGTTTATCGTCGATTAATGGGTATTTTGGGATAATATGTCATGGGTAGTGATAAGCCGTTAATTTGACCCTAATTGGGATTTGTAAATGTTGAAATGTTGTTGGATGAACTGTGCTGAAAGTTGAAATTAAATCGGTATTTGTGTGAGTAATGATTTCCCGATCGTATAGCTTTTTACGGAATCGGAATCGGAGGTCCGGAAGTCCTCCAACGGCGGAATTCTGCATTCTGCCGTGTGTTAGCGCAGGAATTGTTGTTTGGTCTGCGTTAACCGGTTAACCCAGGGTGTTAACCGGTTAACACTGTATTGAAATGTGAAAATATTGAATTTTTGCCTGCGTTAACCGGTTAACCCAGGGCGTTAACCGGTTAACGCTGTTGCGTTTTACCAGAAAGTGAGTTTTGCCTGCGTTAACCGGTTAACCCAGGGCGTTAACCGGTTAACACTGTTGCAGAGTGAAAAATTATTGTTTTTAAATGTGGTGTACCTAATTGAGGGTTGGCCTATGTTGCCTATGGTGTAATAGGAATAAATTCCCGCTGTTTTGAGCAGTATATGCAATATTGAAATGTACTAATATTGTGGTTGTTGTTTGGCATAATCTGACATGCTTATGTGATGAAAGATTGATGATGTATAATGATGTACATGATGCTGTGAATGTATATATTATGCATGTATGTGTGAATGGACTGTTGTATGGCTCAGAGTGTGAGCATATGTTTATTCTTGAATTATTGTTGATGTTGCATTGCTAGATGATTAGCATGCATGGCATAGCCTTCGGGGCTGTAGCTAATTCCCATAGTGAGGAATTAGTGAGTGAACCATTGTGGGTTTGTTGTTGATGTTTGCATACTAGATGATTAGTGTGCATAGTCTAGCCTTCGGGGCTGTAGCTAATTCCCATGGTGAGGGATTAGTGAGTGAGTCACTAGGTCTCAAATGAGTGGGACTAGTGAGCTTAGTAGCCGTATCTGGAGGGATCGGTGAGCTTGAACTATATGTTCAAGAATAGTCGGTACCGCATGTGTAGAGTCTCATTGCATAAAAATATGTATGGCGTATAATATGAATGGATGTGTTCCAATATTATACGTGTGTTGTGTTGTTGTTAAGTATGATTTGAGATTATACTGGTATTGTATATTGATGTTGAGTATGATGTTTAAGCCAATGAGCTATTACTGAATGTGTATTGCAATTAGGGTGATTGATGTGTTAATTACTTGGCATTACATGTTATTTTATAATGCTTATTATATTGATTGAGGAACTCACCCTTACAACTATTTTTCAGGTAATGAGAAATGAGTTGAGTAGAAGCAAATGCTTGGAGTCTAGTGTAGTCTCCCTAGTGGGTCATGCTCTGATAGATGTAACATCGGGCGGGAAAACTTTGACTATTATTGTTGTTGTTGTTGAACTAAATTACATGTGATGTTACATGTTTTGCATGATTGAGTTGATCTCTATCCGCTGCGTAATTGTGCAAATACTTTATATTTAAATTAAATAAAAGAGCATGATGGTTATATTGTTTAAATGGTGTGGAATGTTTGTGTGACACCCTTGGTGCACTATTACTCTGATTATATGTTTATTATTTTAATTAATTTTTGGGGTATATTAGAAGGGTGTTACATTAGTGGTATCAGAGCATAGTCGGTCGTGTCGAGTCGTAATTATTCTGTTTTCCCTGTACGGGATAGGTGTTGTGTGTAACCCTATCAGTACTTATTGTTTTAGTTTGTTGGGTTTTCAGAATAGAGATGGCTGGAAGAGGTAGAGATGATGCTGCGATTGCTGAGGCTCTGGGTATGCTGGCTGGAGTACTTGGAGGGAATCCAAATGTTGTAGGAATGGGAGCTGCTCGTCAACTGAGTGAGTTCCAGAAGAACAATCCTCCAATGTTCAAGGGAGCATACGATCCAGATGGTGCTCAGAAGTGGTTGAAGGAGATCGAGAGGATCTTCAGAGTAACTGAGTGTGCTGATAACCAGAAGGTCAGGTTCGGTACACATATGCTGTCAGAGGAAGCTGATGATTGGTGGGTTGCTACCCACACTGAGTTGGAATCTGCTGGGAATACTGAGATCACTTGGGCTGTGTTCAGGGAAAGGTTCCTGAGAAAGTATTTTCCAGAAGATGTCAGAGGAAAGAAAGAGATAGAGTTTTTGGAATTGAAGCAGGGTAACAGGTCGGTTACTGAGTATGCTGCGAAGTTCACCGAGCTGTCAAAGTACTATACTCCCTATAATGAGGCTGCTGGAGAATTTTCGAAATGTGTGAAGTTTGAGAACGGGTTGCGTCCTGAGATCAAACAAGCTATTGGATATCAGAGGATCAGGGTGTTTTCTGACTTGGTTGACTGTTGCAGAATTTTTGAACAGGATTCCAAGGCTAGAGCAGAGAGCTATCAGCAGAGGGTTGATAGGAAGGGTAAGAATCAGATGGATCGTGGAAAACCGTATGCAGCTGGCAAAGGTTTTCAGAAGCAGAGTGGGATGAAGAGGCCTAGTGGGGGAGACTCTAGTGCTCCTGCTAAGTGTTATAGATGTGGTCGGGCTGGACATCGTGTTCATGAGTGTACCAGTGCTGAGATGAAGTGTTTCAAGTGTGGGAAAGGTGGTCACTTGGCTGCAGAGTGCCGATTGAAGACTGTAACTTGTTTCAACTGTGGAGAGTTGGGTCATATCAGTCCCCAGTGTCCGAAGCCGAAGAAGGAGAATCAGTCAGGAGGCAAGGTTTTTGCTCTATCAGGTTCTGAGACTTCTGCAGATGATCGTTTGATCAGAGGTACGTGTTATATTAATGGCTTTCCTCTTATAGCTATTATTGACACAGGTGCTACTCATTCTTTTATATCTGTGGATTGTGCTGTGAAGCTTAAGTTAGAGATATCTGAGATGCGTGGAAGTATGGTGATTGATACTCCTGCAAAGGGTTCAGTGACTACTACTTCGGTTTGTTGGAGTTGTCCTTTGAATATTTTTGGTAGAGATTTTGGGATAGACCTTGTGTGTCTTCCATTAGTGCAGATTGACGTTATCTTGGGTATGAACTGGTTGGTGTTTAACCGAGTTTATATCAACTGTTTTGATAAGACGGTGATATTTCCTGAGATTGAGGAAGGGCAGAGTCTGTTTCTATCAGCCAGGCAGGTGAATGAGGAAGTGGCAGATGGGGCAGAGTTGTTTATGCTGTTGGCAACTTTAGAGGCTAAAGATAAACTGGTGATTCGTGATCTAGCAGTGGTGTGTGACTTTCCTGATGTGTTTCCGGAAGAAGTGAATGAGTTACCGCCAGAGCGTGAAGTTGAGTTCTCGATTGAATTGGTACCTGGTACTAGACCGATATCGATGGCTCCGTACCGTATGTCTGCTGTTGAGTTAGCTGAATTGAAAAGTCAGTTGGAAGATTTGTTGGATAAGAAGTTTATTCGTCCAAGTGTGTCACCGTGGGGTGCACCAGTGTTGTTGGTTAAGAAGAAGGAAGGTACTATGAGGTTGTGTGTGGACTACAGGCAACTGAATAAAGTGACGATCAAGAATCGGTATCCTTTGCCGAGGATTGATGATTTGATGGATCAGTTGGTTGGTGCGAGTGTGTTCAGCAAGATAGATTTGAGATCTGGGTATCATCAGATACGTGTGAAAACTGAGGATATTCAGAAGACTGCTTTCAGAACGAGGTATGGACATTATGAGTATTCTGTAATGCCTTTTGGTGTGACTAATGCGCCTGGAGTATTTATGGAGTACATGAATAGGATTTTCCATCCGTACTTGGATTAGTTTGTTGTGGTGTTTATTGATGACATTTTGGTGTATTCGAAATCTGAAGAAGAGCATGCTGAGCATTTGAGAGTGGTTTTAGGAGTGCTGCGAGAAAAGCAGTTATTTGCTAAACTGTCTAAGTGTGAATTTTGGTTAGAAGAAGTTAGTTTTCTTGGTCATGTGATTTCAAGAGGTGGTGTTGCTGTTGATCCTTCTAAGATAGAAGCGGTATCTAAGTGGGAAGCTCCGAAGTCTGTTGCCGAGATTCGAAGTTTCCTTGGTTTGGCTGGTTATTATAGGAAGTTCATTGAGGGATTTTCTAAGTTGGCGTTACCGTTGACGATGTTGACTAGAAAGGGGCAAGCGTTTGTTTGGGACTCAAAATGTGAGGAAGGTTTCCAAGAGTTAAAGAGAAGGTTGACTACTGCTCCTATTTTGACGTTACCGAGTTCGTCGGAACCATTTGAAGTTTACTGTGATGCTTCATTGTTGGGTTTGGGTGGTGTGTTGATGCAGAATAAGTAGGTTATAGCTTATGCTTCGAGACAGCTGAGGGTTCATGAAAGGAACTATCCGACGCACGATTTAGAGTTGGCAGCTGTAGTGTTTGTTTTGAAGTTGTGGAGGCATTACTTGTATGGATCAAGATTTGAGGTTTTCAGTGACCATAAGAGTTTAAAGTATTTGTTTGATCAGAAAGAGCTGAATATGAGACAGAGGAGATGGTTAGAGTTTCTGAAGGATTATGATTTTGGTTTGAATTATCATCCGGGTAAAGCAAATGTAGTGGCTGATGCATTGAGTCGGAAATCATTACATATGTCTATGTTAATGGTTAAGGAATTGGATTTAATTGAGCAGTTTAGAGACTTGAGTTTGGTGTGTGAGAGTACTCACAACAGTGTTAAATTGGGAATGTTGAAGTTAACGAGTGGTATTCTGGAGGAGATCAGAGAGGGTCAGAAATCCGATATGCTTTTGGTTGATAAGTTGACTTTAGTGAATCAAGGTCGAGGTGGTGAATTCAGAGTTGATGAGAATAGTGTTTTGAAATTTGGTAGTCGGGTGTGTATTCCGAATGTTATTGAGCTTAAGAAGAGTATTCTTGAGGAGGGACATCGTAGTGGCTTAAGTATTCATCCTGGAGCTACGAAGATGTATCATGATTTGAAGAAGTTATTTTGGTGGCCGGGAATGAAAAGAGAAATTGCGAGTTTTGTTTATTCTTGTTTGACTTGTCAGAAGTCAAAGATTGAGCATCAGAAGCCGTCTGGACTAATGCAACCGTTGGCTATTCCAGAGTGGAAGTGGGACAGTATCAGTATGGATTTTGTTTCTGGTTTACCGAGGACAAGTAAGAATTTTGAAGCCATTTGGGTGATCGTGGACAGGTTGACAAAGTCGGCTCATTTCATTCCGATCAGAATGGATTATCCGTTAGAGAGATTAGCCGAGTTGTACATTGAGAAGATTGTAAGTTTGCATGGTATTCCGTCTAGTATTGTTTCGGACAGAGATCCTAGATTTACATCGAAGTTCTGGGAAGGTTTGCAGAGAACTTTGGGAACTAAGCTGAGATTGAGTTCTGCATATCATCCGCAGACTGATGGTCAGACTGAGAGGACGATTCAGTCATTAGAGGATCTTTTGAGAGCTTGTGTTTTGGAAAAGGGAGGTGCTTGGGATTGTTATTTACCTTTGATTGAGTTTACCTACAACAATAGTTTTCATTCGAGCATTGGTATGGCACCGTTTGAAGCTTTGTATGGTAGGAGATGTCGGACACCTTTATGTTGGTATGAGTCCGGTGAGAGTGCTGTGGTTGGACCGGAGATTGTTCAACAAACTACGGAAAAGATTAAGATGATTCAGGAGAAGATGAGAATTGCTCAGAGTCGTCAGAAGAGTTATCACGATAAGAGGAGGAAGTCACTTGAGTTCCAAGAGGGAGAGCATGTGTTTCTTCGCGTCACTCCGATAACTGGTGTTGGTCGAGCTTTGAAGTCGAAGAAGTTGACACCTCGATTTATTGGTCCTTATCAGATTTTAGAGAGGATAGGAGAAGTAGCCTATCGTGTCGCTTTACCGCCGTCGCTTGCGAATTTGCATGAGGTTTTTCATGTGTCTCAGTTGAGGAGGTACATTCATGATCCGTCGCATGTAGTCCAAGTAGATGATGTACAGGTGAGAGATAACCTGACTGTTGAAACATCGCCTATGAGGATTGAGGATCGAGAGTTGAAGCAGTTGCGAGGTAAAGAGATTGCCTTGGTGAAGGTAGCTTGGGGAGGACCAGCAGGTGGTAATGTGACTTGGGAACTGGAGAGTAAGATGAAGGAATCTTACCCAGAGTTGTTCGCTTGAGGTATGTTTTCGAGGACGAAAACTCTTTTAGTGGGGGAGAGTTGTAACACCCCGATAATAATAAAATAATTATTTAAATTGAGTTAATAATTTATTTATTAATTTAATTAAATAATTGGAAATTTTATTATTATTATTTTTGGATTATTATTATTATTCGGAAAATATATATATTTTGGAAATAAGAGAAAGAATCCCATTTGGTAAAAAGAAAGTTTCACGTGAAAACAGAGAGACGATCGTGAAAGAGGAAAAGGGCAAAGAGACAGAGCAAGGGCTGAAGGTTGAAGAGAGAAAAGCTTGGAGCTCAAAGAATTGCCGGATTAATCAGGTAAGGGGGGTTTATCGTCGATTAATGGGTATTTTGGGATAATATGTCATGGGTAGTGATAAGCCGTTAATTTGACCCTAATTGGGATTTGTAAATGTTGAAATGTTGTTGGATGAACTGTGCTGAAAGTTGAAATTAAATCGGTATTTGTGTGAGTAATGATTTCCCGATCGTATAGCTTTTTACGGAATCGGAATCGGAGGTCCGGAAGTCCTCCAACGGCGGAATTCTGCATTCTGCCGTGTGTTAGCGCAGGAATTGTTGTTTGGTCTGCGTTAACCGGTTAACCCAGGGTGTTAACCGTTAACACTGTATTGAAATGTGAAAATATTGAATTTTTGCCTGCGTTAACCGGTTAACCCAGGGCGTTAACCGGTTAACGCTGTTGCGTTTTACCAGAAAGTGAGTTTTGCCTGCGTTAACCGGTTAACCCAGGGCGTTAACCGGTTAACACTGTTGCAGAGTGAAAAATTATTGTTTTTAAATGTGGTGTACCTAATTGAGGGTTGGCCTATGTTGCCTATGGTGTAATAGGAATAAATTCCCGCTGTTTTGAGCAGTATATGCAATATTGAAATGTACTAATATTGTGGTTGTTGTTTGGCATAATCTGACATGCTTATGTGATGAAAGATTGATGATGTATAATGATGTACATGATGCTGTGAATGTATATATTATGCATGTATGTGTGAATGGACTGTTGTATGGCTCAGAGTGTGAGCATATGTTTATTCTTGAATTATTGTTGATGTTGCATTGCTAGATGATTAGCATGCATGGCATAGCCTTCGGGGCTGTAGCTAATTCCCATAGTGAGGAATTAGTGAGTGAACCATTGTGGGTTTGTTGTTGATGTTTGCATACTAGATGATTAGTGTGCATAGTCTAGCCTTCGGGGCTGTAGCTAATTCCCATGGTGAGGGATTAGTGAGTGAGTCACTAGGTCTCAAATGAGTGGGACTAGTGAGCTTAGTAGCCGTATCTGGAGGGATCGGTGAGCTTGAACTATATGTTCAAGAATAGTCGGTACCGCATGTGTAGAGTCTCATTGCATAAAAATATGTATGGCGTATAATATGAATGGATGTGTTCCAATATTATACGTGTGTTGTGTTGTTGTTAAGTATGATTTGAGATTATACTGGTATTGTATATTGATGTTGAGTATGATGTTTAAGCCAATGAGCTATTACTGAATGTGTATTGCAATTAGGGTGATTGATGTGTTAATTACTTGGCATTACATGTTATTTTATAATGCTTATTATATTGATTGAGGAACTCACCCTTACAACTATTTTTCAGGTAATGAGAAATGAGTTGAGTAGAAGCAAATGCTTGGAGTCTAGTGTAGTCTCCCTAGTGGGTCATGCTCTGATAGATGTAACATCGGGCGGGAAAACTTTGACTATTATTGTTGTTGTTGTTGAACTAAATTACATGTGATGTTACATGTTTTGCATGATTGAGTTGATCTCTATCCGCTGCGTAATTGTGCAAATACTTTATATTTAAATTAAATAAAAGAGCATGATGGTTATATTGTTTAAATGGTGTGGAATGTTTGTGTGACACCCTTGGTGCACTATTACTCTGATTATATGTTTATTATTTTAATTAATTTTTGGGGTATTTTAGAAGGGTGTTACATGCAAGCCTTCAAATACGTCGAGATGGATGGTGAATTCTTTGAGACTCCTTCTCAGTCATTTGAAGTGGTTCCTCCACCCAGTCCTGTCCTTAAGCCAACTCCCCTTGTGCCCAAGGTTGTTCGTGCTCCCCCTGTCATGATCTCTCTGAAAGATGCTCAAGCCGCGATTGAAAATGGTGATCGTGCTGGTTGGGGTCAACTGATCAATGTACCGTACAAGTCTGATAAAGCTGGCCTGGGGTTTAACTCTGGAAAGATAGTCAAAAATCAGATTAATGCTATGGAAGATGCTGATAGTGATTGCGACTTGGATAGCTGGATTTTCCCAACAATTGGTGACGGACTCAACAATTGGAAGACTGAAGACATTATCCCGATTTCCTTTAGTCAGGAGTAATTGTTATTGTTTATTCTAGAATTGCAAATTTTAATTTTCTTTTACAATCAAACTTCTTAAAGCATTGTGTCTATGCCCGAGGCACAATGGCTAATTTGTTAGGGGTTTTGTCATTTTCATAAGCATATTTATATTCAATAAATCAATGGACGTTTTGCATTCAAATATTGCGCTCTTTGTCTTTCCTATTATCTTTCAAACAAGCTATGTTTTCTTACACACACGCACGTAACGAATTGCAGATCCCTATCCACTCTGGATCCTGTTGATAATAGTTCTACTACTGTTCATTATGACTTTGAAAATCCGATCTACCGAGCCGAAGATGGAAGTGAGGAAGATTGTGAAGTACCTGAAGAACTTGTCAGACTGTTACTACAAGAAGAAAGGACTATACAGCCGCATGAGGAGTCAGTTGAGACTGTAAATCTGGGTACCGAGGTGGACAAGAGAGAAGTCAAAATAGGAGCAGGCTTGGAAAGCAGTATCAAGGAAAGATTGATTCAGATGCTACATGACTATGTGGAGATTTTTGCTTGGTCTTACGAAGACATGCCAGGGCTGGATACCGATATAGTAGTGCATCGTTTGCCGACGAAGGAAGATTGTCGTCCTGTTAAGCAAAAGGTTCGTCGCATGCGTCCTGAAATGTCCGAGAAAATCAAGGCCGAAGTCATGAAACAATTCGATGCTGGTTTTCTGGCGGTTACTTCTTATCCTCAATGGGTTGCTAATGTGGTACCAGTGCCAAAGAAGGATGGTAAGGTGCGAATGTGTGTGGATTACAGAGATTTGAATAGAGCGAGTCCCAAGGATGATTTCCCACTGCCACACATTGATGTTCTGGTAGACAACACCGCTCAACACAAGGTATTCTCCTTCATGGATGGATTCTCGGGTTATAACCAGATCAAAATGGCACCTGAGGACATGGAGAAGACTACGTTTGTGACGCAATGGGGCACCTTCTGTTATAAAGTAATGCCGTTTGGTTTAAAGAACGCAGGAGCAACGTACCAGCGTGCTATGGTGGTTTTGTTCCATGACATGATCCATCATGAAATAGAAGTATATGTGGACGATATGATAGCCAGGTCTCATACTGAAGAAGAACATCTCGATCATTTATACAAACTGTTTGAGAGGCTGAAGAAATACAAGTTGAGATTGAACCCGAACAAATGCACCTTTGGAGTAAGATCCGGTAAACTCTTGGGCTTTATTGTCAGTGGTAAAGGTATTGAGGTTGACCCGGCCAAGGTGAGAGCTATTCAAGAAATGCCAGTTCCCCGTACGGATAAAGAAGTCAGAGGTTTCTTGGGACGTTTGAATTACATTGCCCGGTTTATTTCCCATTTGACCGCTACTTGCAAACCCATCTTCAAGTTACTGAGAAAAAATCAGGAGATGATATGGAATGATGAATGTCAAGAAGCTTTTGACAAAATCAAGAAGTACCTCCAAGAACCTCCGATTCTGGTACCACCAGTTGAGGGAAGACCTCTAATCATGTATTTGACCGTTTTAGAAAACTCAATGGGGTGCGTGTTGGGGCAACATGACGAGTCTGGTCGAAAAGAGCATGCCATATACTACCTTAGCAAAAAGTTTACCGACTGTGAAACAAGATACTCACTGCTCGAGAAAACTTGCTGTGCTTTGGCCTGGGCTGCTCGCCGACTAAGACAGTATATGTTGAATCACACCACTTTGTTGATTTCTAAGATGGATCCTATCAAATACATATTTGAGAAACCCGCCCTCTCCGGAAGAATAGCAAGATGGCAGATGATTTTAACAGAGTATGATATCCAGTATACCACCCAAAAAGCAATCAAAGGAAGCGTGCTAGCTGATCATTTGGCTCATCAGGCAGTGAATGATTATCAGTCTATGAATTTTGAGTTCCCAGATGAGGATGTCATGCTTGTTACTGATTATGAAGAACCTGGACCAGAGGAAGGACCCGAAGTGGGATCCCGATGGACTATGGTTTTTGATGGATCGTCTAACGCATTGGGCAACGGTATTGGCGTCGTGATCATTTCCCCCAAGGGTGGCCATACGCCTTTCACCGCTAGACTATGTTTTGAATGCACCAACAATATGGCTGAGTATGAAGCGTGTATTTTGGGACTCAGAGCTGCTATAGACCTAAGAATCAAGTTCTTGAAGGTGTACGGAGACTCAGCCTTGGTAATCAGTCAGGTCAAAGGAGAATGGGACACTAAACATCCAAATCTCATCCCTTATCGAGAACGGGTGTTGACATTAATCCCATACTTTGAAGAGATCACATTCGAATATATTCCACGAGAGGAGAACCAGTTGGCAGACGCATTAGCTACCATGTCATCTATGTTCAGAGTCAGATGGGACAATGAAGCTCCCCGGATTACCATTGAACGACTAGACGAACCAGCATATTGTTATGAACTTAACGCTGATGAAGTAGAAGAGAAGCCTTGGTACCACGAGATAAAAAGATATTTAGAAGCTCAAGAATACCCTGAAGGGACATCCATCAATGACAGGAAATTTCTGAGGAAGTTCTCCGCTAAATTCTTTTTGAGTAATGGAATATTGTACAAACGTAACCATGATTCGACTTTGCTTCGCTGTGTGGATAGAAAGGAATCAGAGAAGATTATGGAAGACATGCACGACGGTATCTTTGGGACTCATTCTAGTGGACATACAATGGCCAAGAAGATTCTGAGGTCAGGGTATTATTGGTCTACCATGGAAACTGATTGCCACCATCACTCCAGAACTTGTCATAAGTGCCAGATCTATGCGGATAAAGTACATGTGCCTCCTGCTCCATTAAACGTGTTGACCGCGTCGTGGCCCTTTGCAATGTGGGGCATTGATGTGATTGGCGAAATTAAACCTACCGCCTCTAATGGACATCGTTTCATCCTTGTTGCTATTGATTACTTCACAAAGTGGGTGGAGGCAGCCTCATTTGCTTCTGTTACTAAGAATGTGGTGGCACGATTCATCAAGAACAGCCTCATCTGCCGATACGGCGTCCCTGAGAGGATTATCACTGACAATGGCACTAATTTGAACAACAAGATGATTACTGAACTCTGCACGCAGTTCAAAATAAAACACCATAACTCTTCTCCGTACCGGCCAAAGATGAACGGCGCTGTAGAAGCGGCTAATAAGAATATTAAGAAGATTATACAAAAGATGACGGTAACATACAAAGACTGGCATGAGATGTTACCATTTGCTCTTCATGGTTATCGTACTTCGGTACGAACTTCGACAGGGGCAACTCCTTTCTCTTTAGTCTACGGAATGGAAGCCGTTTTACCAGTAGAGGTTCAGATTCCCTCTCTAAGGATCATGAAAGAGGCGGGCTTAGACGAAGACGAATGGATTCAGACTCGACTCGATCAGATAAATTTGATGGATGAGAAGAGACTTGCGGCTGTATGTCACGGGCAGATATATCAGAAGCGCATGACCAGGGCATTCAACAAAAAGGTCAAGAGACAAGTGTATCAAATTGGCGACTTGGTAATCAAACGCATCATCCTACCACAAACTGACCCCAGAGGCAAATGGACTCCCACATACGAAGGGCCATTTGTAGTTAAGAAGGTATTCTCAGGTGGAGCCATGATACTCGCTACAATGGATGGTGAAGACTTCCCACATCCCGTGAACGCGGACATAGTTAAAAAATACTACGCATAAAAGAGACCCGCTAGATCGACGTATCTAGGCAAAAGTAAGGGCATCCCGGCGAACCAAAAGGGTTCGGGTAAAAATTAGGGATATATAAAAAAAGAAATGTACACCCGGCAAGTCGAAAACCTGAAAAGGCGGCTTGGGCAAAAAAGGGTATCCTGGTGGACTGAAAACCTGAAAAGGCGGTCCAGGCAAAAATTAGGGATTAAAGCGTATGACTATGTCCCGTTCTCAGTCAACTTTCATCCAAGTTCGAGGGACTGACCAAGCCAATCACTTCTATCCGACAGCAAGGGATGAGATGCTCGAAGACATAATGACAGTAGTAGGCTTAAAATCAATAGGACTTCTTCCACATAGCTTTCTCTTTGTTTTCGACAATTTCCTCTTACTAGGATTTCTGTCTCCTTGTACACAAATTGCCTGTTTATAGGCCTCCTTTCAAAATCAATACAACCCTCTTTCAAAAAAAAGATGCTTTTGTTTTTACTTTTCTGTTTTGGTTGCGTAAATGTCCATTGATTTAATTTGAATTAATATGTGCATTTGAATATGACTGATGTTTACCAAAAATACATGCATAGAATAGCAATAGCAATTACTACCCGACTTCAGGATCAAGGAAAAGGTCTAATCATGCTTCCAATGAATCTGCTACCAATTCTCTTCCCCAGCAAGCCTGTTTTTTTTTCCTCAGAAAATGGCAGTATCCCCAGGCACAGCCAGTTACTCCCCAACAGAGGTCGGCGTCACCAGACAGATTGATCATCTCATCCATCCCCAGCCAGACTCTGTTGAATATTTCCACCATCAGACAGAAATCAAGCATCCCCAGCCGAGAAAGGGTCATCGACACAAACGTCTCAAATCAGTAGATGGGGATTTATTTTCCCCAGTAGAGTCCCCAAGCAGAACTTCTCATACGCATAACTCATTCATTACATCCTTTCACAGCATACGCATGCATACAACATTCACATTTATTTTAGCATAACACGAAACATCTCATGCATCATGACATAGCATGAAGCTAACTTTTTCTTTGCAGGTTAATTATCCTCCTGATATAGTCAAAGTAGAAGGTTCATTCAGACAGACACCTTTATCAATCACATTCAAGATTCAGATACATATTTCAAATACAGTTCATGGGAACATTCATTCTGACAACACTTCGATATCCTCCTAACGATGGCATCTCTAAGCCCATCCCAGACATTTATTGCAAGTACAACATATACAGGTTATCAGATACAGCCTAACGTACGGTTCATTCTGATTCAGCCCAACATATGACTTCTTCAGCAACTCCAATGCGGTCTAACGTACGACCCATTTGGACCTTCAAATCCTCAGATGCTGCCTAGCGTACGGTACATTCAGGGGTGTAGTCTAGCGTACGACTACTTTCTTTTTCAGATACAGCCTAACGGACGGCTCAGTCTACAACTCGGATACGATCTAACGTACGATCCATTCTGAACTTCAACAACCCCAACGCGGTCTAACGTACGACCCGTTTGGATCTTACAACCCTCAGATGCTACCTAACGTACGGTACATTTCTGAAGTGTAGTCTGGCGTACGACTACCGCTTTCGTCATCAGATTCAGCCTAACGTACGGCTCATTCTGCAACTCAGATACGATCTAGCGTATGGTCCATTCTGATCCTTTATCCCCAACAGCATATGACACACTCCGACTCCCCAGCGAAGTCGGCAGCCTAATGGATGACTCATTATACGGTCTAACGTACGACCCAGTGTGGCACCCATGTCTTCAAATTGGCCTAATATACGGCGCGATCTGAAGCTTTCGTCATCAAACCTCCCGGATGGCATCTTTAACCCCATCTCCATCAAGACCAACTGTCGATTCTCAAGTGCAAAATTTTGGGGCATTCTAGTGTTCAATAATCTTCCACCTCCAGACCACGAATGGCGTATACACCATTCTAACTCTCTCGGTCCAAGAATATTGAACAGGGGCAGCTGTCATACCCCAAAATTTGCCCATTAATATTTCAAGACATTTTGCAAGGCATTCCGACTCATATATAACACTGATCTTGAAGAAACAAAGGCCCAGCTCACGGATGGCCCAATCCAGAAAATGGCCCAAACTGGCCTGTTCGCTACGCGCTCGCCTAGCGAAGCTGACAGACAACAAAAATTTCGGGCTTCATTCTGAGCCCAAAAAATAAAATAAAAATAAAAATAAAAATAAAATAAATAAAAAAATTTTAATTAATTAATTAATTAATTAATTAATTAATTAATTAAATAATTAAAATAAATAAATAAATAAAATATAACAAATTATTTTGGACTTGGGTCTCCCTCATTCCAAGCCCATTACCCACGAAATTAGTCTATAAATACTGAAGTTTCAGTAGGGGAGTTACACTTGGAGTTACACTGGGAGATTCACTGGAAAAAAAAAGAGGAGGAGAACAGAGAAGAACGAATAGAAGTTTTGGCATAGGAACCCTGCCTACCCGGAGAATTCAGAGTAAAGAAACCCTGAAGGCAGCCCATCTGCACCGAAGCCATCGCCGTCCAATTCCCGCTGCCTAACTTATTTCGATACTACAAGTGGTCAATCCCTTCAACCTTGAATTGGCAAACAGGTTTGCGTATCTCTATTGTTTATACTTTCAATTGGCCATATCTACATATATAATGCATCATGATTAAATGTTGATATATAATTTGCTTTCGTATGGGAATTTAAATATGCCTGAATACCCTGAATGTTTGATCATGTTATTCCTGTGATAAAATGCCATAAAATTCAAAGTTCCTAACGTGGGGCTGTTTTCAAATTCAAAATCCGTGGCCGCTCGCTAGCACCTCGCTAGGCGAGCCTGGGGCGAGTATTCGCCTGGCCTTCGCTAGGCGAGGCAGAGGCGAACGAGACAGTAGCTGACTTTTCTATTCTGTTTTTTTTTTTTATGTTTTATCATAGCCATGCATTATTCATCCTATCCTATTTATTGTTGTGATATTTCTCCGGTGTAATCTTCGATTGCACCCTGATTTGGTGTTCTGACATGTTTCTTTTTTTTGAGTTTCGTAAAGGTTCACATATCCCAGGAAAAGGTTATTGACTTGGTATTCCACTTTATTTGTGGGATACCCTTGTGGAGTTTCACCCTAAATTAATTTTTAATGTATTAATTTCTAATGTATTAATTTTTTAATATATTATTTTTAATAATTTTAATGTGGAGTTTCATCCTAATTATATAATTAATTGTAAAACTTTGCCTTTGAATAAGTGATCTTGGACCTCTCTTTGTTGCCTTACGATTACGATATTACGGTCATGTCCCGCGAACGTGGGGATACCCTTAGCAAAGACCCTTCGTTTAAATCATCATAAAATAAATTATAGTCCCTCGGATGTTGCCTTCGAATATACAACTTTGTCCCTCGATGACCCTCCGATGTTGCCTACGGTTAAAAGATGATAGTCCCTTCGAATGCTAAGATATCCTCGTAACTGTTGCCTTCAATGACCTATCGATGACCCTACGATGACCCTTAAACATCCAAAGGATAAAACTACTTATTTCTCAATAATAAGGACAGTTTTACCCTCATAAGGATAGGAAATGCTCATAAAGACCTTGGGTCGGTATAACTCTTAATTGTTGGCTCACAATCTAAAAACAATTTTCACACCTCACACCTTTCAAAATATCCTTAGAAAATCACCACTTGGTATATATTCATACTAGAATCATTACCGAGTTATATTTTTCTAAACAATTTCCAAAACTAAACGAGATAACTACTTTGTATATATTCATACAAGAATCATTACAAAGTTAAATTCTCTTTCCAAAAACAATTTTCCAAACAATTCACAAACACTTTTTTTCAGACAAAAATAATATAAGTGATCGAGCAATTAAGAGCCCATGGATAACCATGGATACAAAGGGTGCTAACACCTTCCCTTTGTATAATGTACCTCCCGAACCCAAAATCTAAATTAAGGTCTTTCCTGTTCTTTTCCACCTTTCCTTATTGGATAAAAGAAAAGTCGGTGGCGACTCTTGCTAACCGCGACATTGCGATAAAAAACACAAAAAGTCCAGTTCACCGTATGACATTCATACAGTATGTTAGGATACAACTACTAATTCCTTTTGTAGCAAAGGTTTTTCAAACTAGGTTTCACCTAACCTGACAGTTTGGTGAAACATCCTAATGACTTCCAACATCTCTTTTGAAGCATCTCAACATACTCTTATGTTTCATCTTCAACGACTCTTTTCTTCACTATTTAAGGAGCAAAAAGACTTGAAGAATATAACATATGAGATACACGTATACACGTAGAACATGCTAATAAACAACAATTGACAACTAAAGAGAAACTACACTGTCAAAGCTTTAACACAAGCTAAACTTAGGATTTCTTATCCTTGTATTATGTATACAACTCTGAATGTATATCAAGTGTATTCACCCAACAACCATATATCTATTATGTAGATTGTTATAAGTCTCTTACTAAGTGTTTGAGCAAGAAAGTCTTTAGCTTGTGTGCTAGAGCAAGAAAGTATCATACTTGTGTGCGTGAGCAAGGAAGTATCAAGCTTGTTTGCTTGAGCAAGGAAGTCTCATATTTGTGTGTGTGAGCAAGGAAATCTTTAGTCAGTGTGCTAGAGTAAGGAATCTCATACTTGTGTGTGTGAGAAAGGAAGTCTCTAGCTTGTGTGTTTAAGCAAGGAAGTCTCATACTTGTGTGTGTGAGCAAGGAAGTCTTTAGCTTGTGTGATAGAACAAGGAAGTCTCATACTTGTGTTTGTGAGTAAGAAAGTCTTTAGCTTGTGTGCTAGAGCAAGTCTCATACTTGTATGTATGAGCAAAAAAGTCTCAAGCTTGCGTGCTTGAGCAAGAAAGTCTCATACTTATATGTGTGAGCAAGGAAGTCTTTAGCTTGTATGCTAGAGCAAGGAAGTCTCATACTTGTGTGTGTCAGCAAGAAAGTCTCATACATGTGTGTGTGAGCAAGGAAGTCTTAAGCTTATGTGCTTGAGACAGGAAGTATCTTACTTGTGTGTTTGCGAGAATGAAGTCTCTTGATTGTGTGCTTGAGCAAATTTTAATCTTCTTTGATTATAATGAAATCTCTTGTAAGTACAAGAGAAATGGACTACTCTCGATTTGTGAGAGGAACCAGGATAACTCTGCGTTTTATTCTTCTTTCTTGAATTTTATATCCGCTGCCTATCTCTAACTAACTCAAATTATATAACCTTGTGTTTATAATCTGACTTAAGAGTTCTAAAAGAAAGAAAAAGCCAACACAATTCAACCCCCCTTCTTGTGTTTTTCTCACCTTCAGATATTTCAAGTGTGTGACTTGTGTTATGAAATAGTCTCAAACTTTAACCTACGTGTTAGAAACATATCTATTTTTTTCTAAAATTACATACCATATACTTCTTCTTACTTCCGCCTAGGCTAAAGTCACGTGTTTCCGAGTCTCGTCTCCAAAATTAGAGTATAAAGGTAAGAGCTTAGGGCATAACCTTGATGCAATCATACTGTAGTAGGGAAATCGTCAGTCTTTCCATATTGTGTTTGCACCCTAGTTGATACACCCTCATACATATCTTAGATAACTCAAATATAAACTATCCTAACCCTTTCAGTTTCCATTTCTTTTCCCAAACTCTCTTTAGGAACTCTATCATACACATTCTCCAAGTCAATTCGAATTAAGTGCAAGTTTTATGGTCTATTCGATAGTGCTTCATCACATGTCGTATTAAATATATCACATCGGTAATCGACCTCCCATTCATGATTTTTATTATTATTATCAATAACTTGAGTCTTTTTTTCCTGTTAATCACTCTTTCTCATAAATTCATGGTATGACTCATAAGTTTACTCCCCCGATAACTTTCATAATTTTTTCAATCCCCTTTGTTATTATAGATTGAAACTAAAGTTATTTTTCTCCATTCATTTGACATTTGCTTTGACCTCACAAATTTGTCAAAGAGTTTGGTGAATCACTCAATGTATCTATATCTAAGAATTTTCTATACATAGGTATGTTATCTAGATCAATCGCCTTAATGTTACTCATCATTTTCAACAATTCTTTGAACATTTTTTTTGTTTGAATCAAACGGTAGTAATTATAGTTTCGATCATCTTCTCTAATGCCTAAATTGTTAGAGTCTGGTGAGATATCATATTCATCATTAAATAAATTGTAAAAACATGTCTTCCACTTATCCGTTTTATTCTTTTCTTGAACCAAGACTCTGCCTTCTTCATCTTTAATACAATTCACTTGATCAAAACCTCTTGTCTTTATTTCCCTTCACTACGCCAAAAACTGGAATAGACAGCGCACCTTAGAGGGCGCTTTATTACAAAAGCGCTCTCTAAAGTGAAGCGAAAAAATAAGGAGCAATAGACAACGCACTTTAGAGGGCGCTTTTGTAGTAAAGCGCCCTCTAAGGTGAAGCGAAAAAATAAGGAGGAGATAGAGAGACAACAATACATGGCGCTTTTTAGAAAGCGCCATCTAAGGTTACCCTTAGAGGGCGCTTTAAAAAAAGCGCTGTTATAAGTCCATGTGCATTTCCAGTTTATAAAGCACTTCTGGAAAGCCTTAGAGAGCGCTTTCATAAGCGCCCTCTTAGGCCCCCTTTTAAGGGCGCTTTTTTCCACAAGCGCCCTCTAAGGTCCCCTTTTGTAAACATTAAAATTATAACATACTGCGCGTTTTGTTATTTCACTCTCTGTTATTTTTGTTCTTTTTCTCGTTAGGATTCTCACTGCTACGATTTTCCCTACTTCTAAGGCGTTCTCCTTCCACCTCTGTTAGATCTACAACGTTTCCTCCTTCTACCAATCAAAGGTACACGATGCAGCTTATGAGTGTATTTATTCTAGCATACATTATTACTTGCACTATTGCTTTGTTTTAGCTTTGCTCCATTTCAGTTTTATGTTATTGTTGTCTATGCTACGTTTGTTTCGACCTGTAAAGTTTCAATATTCATAGTCATTTAAATAGTTTGGGTTTATTAGGCAATTGACGGTTGGTTTTTAAATTGCTGAATTTGATATCACTATGAATCACATTCAAAGACTGTTGTTAGGGTTCGGTTATGGTTGCATTATAGAGACATTAGAAACCTTAGATTTCGCGGCTGAATTTGATATCTCTTCTGATTTTTTTTGTATATTCTAATTAGTAATGGATAATACATGGATGTCTTCCAATCGATTGTCGAGAGAGTACGAGAATGGGGTATCAAAATTCGTTAAGTTTGCCGTTGCGCACGCCGAAGACCCCAGTAGAATGATATGTCCTTGCTTGGGTTGTTGTTATGGGAAACGGGTTGACGCAGTTCAGTTGACATCGCATCTAATGAGGCATGGAATTGATCGAAGTTATACATGTTGGAATTTGCATGGTGAGAAAAGTAACGAGAATGTTGAACCGGGGGATAAAATCAAAACAGATGAAACAATAACCACCTTAGCACTACGAACGCCACTGGAAGAAACCATTCCAATGAAAGAAAAATAAAACTAAAAGGCCATTAACCCAAAGAGAAGTAGAAAGCACAACCAACCTGCTCTGCTTTATTAAAATTGGAAACACGACAAGAGGAAACAGCCGTATTTATTAAAATTGGGTTTCTATAGTCCATTAGATTCTCACGCCTGCTCTGCTTTAACAGGTCCAGAGTCTTTACTGCTACTCTGCAAATCATAGGGCTAGCTGTCCCATGCCTACTGCTACTTTGTGATCAGTATTAACTTGTACGAGTAGTATGGTAAAACTATTTGCGTTCGGAAGAGTAGGCATGGGACAGCTAGCCCTATGATTTGCAGAGTAGCAGTAAAGACTCTGGACCTGTTAAAGCAGAGCAGGTGTGAGAATCTAATGGACTATAGAAACCCAATTTTAATAAATACGGCTGTTTCCTCTTGTCGTGTTTCCAATTTTAATAAAGCAGAGCAGGTTGGTTGTGCTTTCTGCTTCTCTTTGGGTTGATGGCCTTTTAGTTTTATTTTTCTTTCATTGGAATGGTTTCTTCCAGTGGCGTTCGTAGTGCTAAGGTGGTTATTATTTCATCTGTTTTGATTCTATGTTGCCATTCCTTATGCCTAGTCTTTTTTCCAACAAAGTAATTGATGAAAACACTGGAGATCAAGGTGATATTGATGTTGAGATTGAATCGTTTACCAGAAATGATCAAGATGAGAATATTATATCAAATGATTCATATATTAGAAATGATCATAATGAGGGTATTTGGATCAATCCAACCGTCCGTGTTGTTAAGAGACATGTAGAACATATTCTAACCAAGAAAAGAAAGAGAACTTAGTGAAAAAGGTACAAGTCAAATGATTTTAATTGTTTTCTTTATTACAGGTAAAATGACTTTTATGATTTTAATTGTTTTTATATTTGTCATCTGATTTTAATTGTTTTCTTTATTACAGGTAAAATGGCTATTATGAAGTCAATCATTCGTGCAAGGGGCAAGGGATTGAAAGTATCAATTGATATTTGTGTAGATGGAGATGTTCCATTGTCGTCAAGCCTCATTCGCGTAGATGATGATGCTGGATATTTGAAAGTATCCCTCTACGACAATGGAACATGTCCATCTAAACAAATATCAATTCTATCTTCAAAAGATAAGGGACCAAAAATATAAGGGGATTACGCAGCAAATCGAGTCAGTTGCATAAAAAAAAAGGTATAAACACAATTATATGATATTTATGCATAGAAAATGTTAATTCTTGATCTTATACTTCACCTAACTAATTTTATGATATTTTAGGTTCATGCTATTGATATTGAACAAAAAGAGGTTGTTGCTAAGAAGACTGCGGCTAGCAAAAAAAACATACATCTCAGAGATGCTTTTGCTACTTAGTTTTATTTCTTTTTAAGTTATGAATTGGTTGTATATTTAGAATCTTTAGAAGTTAAACGATTATATATCAGTGGATTGTTGTATATGTATGGATTGTTGTATATAAGGCTTGTTGAATGTAATGTGTGAAAAAGGGCTTCAAATTATACAGTTTTGGGTGTACTGCTTCAATATACAGGTTGCCTAAAAAAAATAAAAAAATATAGCGTTTTTTTAAAAAAAAAAATTAAATAACCACCCACTTTAGAGGACGCTTTCCAAAATAAGCGTCCTCTAAACCCTTTAAATTTCCACTTTAGAGGGCGCTTTCCAGTAAAAGCGCCCTCTAAACCCTTTAAATTTCCACTTTAGAGGGCGCTTTCCAGTAAAAGCGCCCTCTAAACCCTTAAAAGTTTCCACTTTAGAGGGCGATTTCTTTAAAAAGTGCCCTCTAAAGTGGCCCTTAAAGGGCTTAAAGAGCCACTTTAGAGAGCGCTTTCACCAGGAAAAAAAGCGCTGTCTTTACCTATGCCAGCGCCAGATTAGAGGGCGCTTTAAAGCGCTGTTATAGGCCAAAAAAAGCGCCCTCTTTTCCCTTATTTGGCGTAGTGCTTACTTTACAAAGTATATATATATATATATATATATATATATATATATATATATATATATATATATATATATATATATATATATATATATATATATATATATATATATATATATATATATATATATATATATATATATATATATATATATATATATATATATATATATATATATATATATATATATATATATATATATATCCCTCCTTACTTCCTAAACATTGGTATAATTCACCAATAGCTCAGATTCTTGTTTTACTCACGGTATTCTCGGTACCTTTCTTAGCTTTCTATCCTTTCCCTAACTTTTGACATTTTTACACTTGGACAAACATTCATTTTTTACTCTAACTTTACTATAAACACTTTCATTCCACCACCACAATTCTTTACCCATAGGTCCACAACCTCTTGATTCTCTCAATATCTATTTAGCTACTTTACTAATCTCTTGTGTCGTCTTGTTCCATATTTCATTTACACTTATTTGTGGATGTTTAAACCCTCTCTCAAATATCATGTGTTAAAAAATCCCTTGTTTTTACCCTTCCAATACCGTTACCTGATATTTGAAGCTTCAGTGTGACTTCTTCTCTTCGCTCTCCTATCGAGTCTTACTTCCATATCTATACTCTATGTTAGAAAGTTAAGAACTTTCCATATATAGATTTAGTGTCCAAGAAACTCCTCCTGTATCACTTCCTAATAATAAATAAATCTATATGAGAACATGTTGCCCCTCTTTTATATGTAATAAGATTCTCATCTATTTTCCTAAAGCATGTATTATTTATTCTAAGATCAAATTCAATGGAAAATCCAAGATGTATATGCATGTGTCTCTCCAAACCATACCTACATGCATGCCCTTAAAACCTCTTACTACACCCATACATGTCCATTTAGATATCCTCTTAGAAAAATCTTATCTCCTTGGAGTATATCCTGAAATAGGCCTTCTAAATCCTCCCATAACTTTATTTTAAGGTGTTATGCTAACCCAACTTGAGGTGTATAAACACTAATAAAATTAAGCGTGTCTTGTTCGACTACAAATTTTCGAGTTATGGTTTGATCTCCTATTCTTTTCACATATACAAAAATTATTCCACTCCTTGTCTATAATAATCCTCAGCTGACCATTTATGAATCTAACATTTCTGGTGTACCAAATTTTAAATCCCAAGCTACCTAACTCTTTTGCCTTTTCACCGTCCACTTAGTTTATCATAGGCACATGAAATTGATCTTTCTCGTAGCATATTCTAATGAACCAACTTATTTACGGATATCTATTTACGAAAATATGGGGATCTTTGCTTATTTTTTATATCATCTAGGCGGAAATGCAGTGACCCTTTCTCTTTTGATACTATACTCGAGCATATAATATGTTGCTTATGAGAAATGATCTAACTTCACATTATTACATATTTGATTCATGTCATAGAGACTAGACAAAATTTTATGTTGGCTATGAACAGGGCCAGTCATTAATTTTTAGAAGCCCATGGCAAATAATTAAAATTGAAGCCTAATAAAAAACTGAGCAACTAACCTTGAATTTTTGTTTTCCTTTTTTGGGTTCTGCTTTTCCCTTTTGTTTCAGAGAGAGAGAGAGAGAGTGAGAGAGAGAGAGAGAGAGAGAGTCAAAAGGAATGGTAATGGTTGTGGTTGTCACCGAGATAACGGTGGTGCAGTGTGGTGGCTGGCGTATAGGAGACAAAGGTTCAACGACAAAGAGCTAAAAAGGAGATAGATACATGAAACATATTGAGGAAGGAAATGTGAGATTTATATTGGCATCGATGCAATCAAATAAAATCAATGTATTTAGCTAGAGAGTGTTGCACAAAAACAGTTGTTGAAGACCCACTTGCAAAAATGATACTCCCTCTATTTTTTTAAAGTCGTTTTAGACTTTTCAAACATATTAATAAATTTTTGTATGTGAAGGAAAAATTATGAAATTATTTACAATATTGTCCTTTATTAATTGCATGAGAAATGTAAATTTAAATAATTGAAAGAAGAAATGATAATAAATACTTAATGGTATAATAGGAAAAATAACATTTATGATTCCTTGATATTGCAAAGTGCCTTATATTTTGGTATAATTTTTTCTCCAAAAAGAGACTTATAAAAAAATGGAGGTAGTAATGAATTATTTTAAGGCTTAATGCATCATTTGGTCATTTAATTTAATTTCAGGTTTCACATTAGTCATTTATTTAATAAACGTTCATTCTAAATCCCTTAAATGTAATTTTTTAAGTCACATTGGCCATGTCTATTAAATTTTGTTAAATTCCATTAACTTTTGTATGCATGACACTCCAGCTGGTACTAGATTAGATAACATGGAATTGTTATATTCCATTTCATATTTAATTAAAATTTTAAAACAAAAGAAGCTAAAATGAAACCTAGCCGCCACCTCTCTTTCTTCCCCCCTCCCCCTCTCTATTTCTCTCTTCTCCCTCTCGCTACAACTTTCTCTCTTCCCCCTCTCGCTACAACTTGAGAAAATATTGGTTGAATTTGTTTTTGTATCTTTCTCTCTTCTCCTTCTTTCTCCCTTCCCTCTCTTTAACATCGACAATGTTGGATCTAACCAGCTACATAACATTCATCAAAAGGTAAGAAAATATGCATGCTTAAAAGCCTTTAAAGTTTTGATTTTTAATTCATGGGTGTGTTCTATTTTCGATTCAAATATTTTTTTGATGTTTTTGATTTTTAATTCATGGGTGTGTTCTTGATTTTTTTTTCTTCTTTTTTGGGTCTTACAGAATCTCACATCAAAGCAAGGTTATGTATATACATTTAACTTTATCTTCTTTTGATAATTTTCAAGTTATCATATATGTGATCTTTGATGCATAAAATTGGTCTAAAAAATAAAATCGTTGTCATATCGATATCATATCGTGTTTGATACAGGAACACAAATTATTTGAACTTATAAACAAGGATAAGTTTATGGAAGCATTGAAGACCTTGTATGTTATTTTGAAACTGAAAGATTTGATTGAAGTTTTTATCCTTTCAGACACTTGCTCACTCTGCAACCACAAGTTCATACCTAAGGCTTATTCAAGAATATATTGTGATTTTTTTATTTCAAGTATTTACTAGATGGATTACGAAGCTTCATAATGTTTATGCAACAAAATATGTCAGAAATTATATCTTAGATGAAGAAAACCGTGGAATAGAATAAAGTTTTCCATGCGCCAAAGTAAGTTGCAATGTTTGCAACTATGTCTTTTCTATGTTAGATTATATACCATGTGAATTTCTCAAACTTACAAAAATTTAATACTTTTTACATAAATTTTCTTCTAAAAAAATTAAATTCCTATGTTGATCATGCAGTAATGATACTTTAATTATACTTTGTTAGAAGTAATTCATATTCAAAAACAGTGTTCTGACTCAGAAGTATAAGCTTATGAGGTTGTTGTTCCAGAAGTGTGTTTTACCTTCTGGATTTCTAGTTTAGGTTTGTTAACCTTAACCTAGCTAGTGTAGGTTAACATTTTGCCTACGTGACATTTTTGTTTGTGTATATAAACCAAACGTGTAACATAATTTTAAAATGAAATCAATAGAGTTTCTCTAAAAAATTAGCTAGATCTATTTTCTTCCTCTCTCTCTCTCCATCTTCATCTTTAACCTTGTGCATCAACAATTGGTATTTAAAGCTCCAGTTCAATTCACCGGAAAGATTCATAGGGAAACACGAATGTACGGTGAGACGTGTGTGATTGATTTCATTTCTTGAGTTTGCATTGAATTCATAATTAGAATCGTAACAAAATTGGATTTCTTGATTTTGCGAGATTGGGAAACATGAGTGTTTTGTGTGAGTTTCCGCATACAAATCAAATATGAACGGCAAAAACAATAGCTTGAATATAAAAATTGCAGTGTTTGATGGAAAGAATTGGAATTGGTGGTCAATTCAGATGCTTGTGTTGTTTGGCTTTCAAGACTTTCATGATCTCTTCTACGACGGTTATGCTCCGGTTTGGAAGATGCGACAGAAGCACAAAGAAACTCGTAAGGAGAAACGAGGAACAAAGATCAAAAGGCGTTGTTCTACATCCACTAGTGTCTGGATACGAACATGTTTGAGAAAATAGTTGATTCGACGATGGTGAAGGCTGCGTGAGACACACTGGTATGGTGCTATGACAGTGATGCATCAGTGAAGACGGTAAAACTTCAGTCTCTATGTAAATAATGTGAGAATATTAACATGAATCACAATGATAAAACACCTAATTACATCACTAGAGTTATTATAATCACCAATGAGATGAAATCTTGTGGAGAAACTTTATCATAACAAGTAATCATTGAGAAGGTACTGAGATCTCTTACTCCTTATTTTGATTACATTATTGTAGCAATTGAACATTCTAAAGACCTAAGAACCATGAGGAATTAAGGGTTGCAGAGAAGTCTAGAGGCACAAGAGTTGCGTCTGATTGAGAGAACCTCTGAAAGAGAGGCAGAGTAGGCTCTGAAGGCGTCTTATGGGAAGAAGAGTCAGAAGCAGTCTTGGTCAGAAGCCAAGAAGAGACATGATGGTGGTTTTCAGAAGTCAGAAGCCTCCAATTTTGATGACAAGAAACATCATAAGGGAAATGACAAGTTTGACAAGAAGAAGGTTCAATGCTACTGTTGTAAGAAGTTTGACCATTTTGCTACTGACTGTTGATGAAACAAGGAAAGGAAATTAGAAGAAGAAAACACAACCAAATGAGATTCAGATGATGAACCTATGTTATTGATGGTTTTTGAATCTGATGGTGGGTATTTGGTAGACTGGTGGTATATGGACACTGGCTACTCAAATCACCTAACTTGAAACAAACAATGACTGGTTGATTTTGACTCTAAAAGAGGACAAAGATCAGATGTGCTGATGATAAATACCTCAATGCAGAAGGTATAGGAAATGTTTAAGTCATGGTTAAGAATGGTAAAACTATTCTGATCAAGGATGTTTGGTATGTTCCTAGCATGAAGAGAAATCTAATGAGTGTGGGTCAACTCTTTGAGAAAGGTTTCTTAGTTACTAAGACGAACAATCTCTTGAAGTTGTATAATTTTAATTAGAAGCTGATTATGCAATCTGAGCAGGAAAGCAACACACCACTCAAGGTGAATGTGGAGACACCTGAAACTAAATGCCTTAGTGCAGAAGGACTGAAGGTGAGAGTGAGTTGTGGCACAAAATATTATGGCATCTTAATTTCAGAATCTCAGGGCATCAGAATTCTAAGAAGCTGGCATATGGCATCCCCAAGATTGTGAAGCCTGATAAGTCATGTGAGATATGAATTAAAGGAAATAAACCTAGAGTTACATTTGCATAAGAAGTAGCCCCAAGAGCAAAGCATGCTTTAGGAGTAATACATTCTTATGTTTGTGGACCATTTGAAGTACCTTCACTTGGAGGAAACAAATATTTTATGTTGTTTGTGGATGAGTTCACAAGAATGACATGGGTAACACTCATCAAGTTTAAGCATGAGGTGTTTACTAAGTTTCAGAAGTTCAAGGTGAAGGATGAAAGATCAGAAGTTGAAAGTTCTCAGACCTGATGGTGGAGGTGAGTATAAGTCTACAGATTTTAGAAAGTTTTGTAAGGAGAATGGAATTGAGCATGGGCTGACTTCTCAATACACCCCTCAACATAATGGTCTTGCCTAAAGAAGAAACTGAACTTTGCTTGATATGACAAGGAGTATGCTAAAGAAGAAGAAGTTGTCTCACACTTTGTGGGGAGAAGTTATTGCCACTGCAACATACGTGCTCAACAAATGTCCAACAAAAAAGCTGAAGGAAATTGTTCATTTTGAGAAGTGGAGTGGTGATAAGAAAAGTGTGAGTCATTTCATGGTATTTGGTTCTGTTTGTTACAAACATGTTTCAGGGGCTACTAGAAAGAAGCTGGATCATAGAAGCAAAGTTTTGATACTAATTTGGGTACCACAATACAAGTGCGTATAAGCTTTATTGTCCAGTCACTAATAAGGTTGAAGTCAGCAAAGACGTCATTGTGAAGGAATCAGAAGTGTAGGATTGGAGTAAGTATCAATACAACTCTTGTGTAGTGCCAACACCCGAGTTAACTTCTGAAGATACTTCAGAATCCAAAGGTTCTGAAGATAAGTCAGAATCAGAAGATGATTCTGAAGGCGACTCTAAAGGCGAGTCTGACTCTAAAGGTGAATCTGATTCTGATCCAGATTCTGACGATGATCCAAACTATGATGGTCAAGACTATGGAGAAGGAGAAACTTCAGGAGGTGGTCAAACATATGATATTGTTCCAGCATCTGAAGAAGATTCTGAACAAGTTTAGAGGCGACAAAGAATCAGACAAATACCATATAGATTTACAGTGTTTGACATGTTGCAAGATACTGAGATAGACTCTGAAGGAGAAGTTATTCAGTGTGCCATGCTAGTAGACTATGAACTAGTTAATATTGAAGAAGATCTCAAGAAGAAAGTGTGGCTGAAGTCCATGGGGGAAGAACTTGAGGCTATATAAAGAAACAAGACTTGGGAGTTGACGAAGCTTCCAAAGGAGAAGAAAGCCATCATCGTCAGATGAATTTTCAAGGTGAAGTTAAAGCCAGATGGATCAATTGGAAAATACAAAGTAAGGTTAGTAGCAAGATGATTTCTATAGAAATATGGACTAGATTACTTTGAAGTGTTTGTACCTGTAGCTAGACATGAAACAATCAGATTGGTGATTGCTATAGCTAATAATATAAATTGGCCTCTGATACATATGGATGTGAAATATGCCTTTATGAACGGTCCATTGAAAGAAGAGGTATACATGTCACAACCTCCTGGATTTATGAAAAAGAATCAGGAAGGGATGGTGTATAGGTTACATAAAGCATTTTATTGACTAAAACAAGCTACTAGAGCTTGAAATCTGAAAATTGATTCATTTTTCAAGCTCCAAGGATTCAAAAAGTGTGTGATGGAATATTGCACTTATGTCCAACATACTTTTGAAGGAAATATGATTATGATGTGTCTCTATGTTGATGACATATTGCTGACAGGAAGAGGTTCAGATGAGATAATGAAGTTCAAGAAGGCACTGATGAATGAGTTTAAGATGATTGATCTGGAAAATATGGTATATTTTCTAGGGACGAGATCTGAGAAAGGTATTATTTTGCATCAACTAAAGTATGAACTTGAACTTCTGAAGATATTCGAGCTGACAAATTGCAAGACTGCAATCACACCTGATGTAACGAATCCCAAGTTAGATTTCGATGTTGAGGGTGATGATGTAGATGCTATAACTTTTAAACAATTGGTTTGCTAATTGAGATATCTCTTTAACAATAGACCTGCCATCTGTTATGTAGTTGGAATGGTAAATAGGTTTATGAACAAACCAAAGTGGTCACCCTACCAAGCTGCTATCATGATTTTGAGGTATATTAAGGGGACTCTAAATTATGGAGTGTTATTCCCTTCTAGTGTTAAGTCTGAATCATAACTGATATGTTATTCAATTATGATTGGTGTGGAGACAGAGTTGGGGAAGAAGTACTTCAGGATATTTTTTTAAAGTATCTGGGATGTCCTATCTCTTGGTGCTCCAAGAAGAAATCAGTGGTTGCGTGTCAATTTGTGAAGCTGAGTACATTACAAGTGCTTTGTTTGCGTCTCAAGCTATTTGGTTTATTATTTTGTTGCAGGATCTGAAGGTCAAAGTGAACAAGCCTGTAAAGCTAATGATTGACAACAAATAAGCCTTAAGCCTTGCCAAAAATCTAGTATTGCATGGAAGAAGCAATCATATTGACAACAAATCATTCATAAGCCTTGCCAAAAATCCTAATTTGTTGAGTTCATATTACATGATTTAAGATTTTTATGAAAAAATTGCAACTGATAATACACCATGGTACTTTTCTTATAGTTGAATGTCTTGGTGTCAATGTAATAAAGCATGTGCTGCTGTAGCCAAAATTTGAGGTACTGACTGCTGAAGAGAAGCAAGAATTGCTCAAGAAGTCCATGAAATCTTTGGATAAACATGGATAGGGTTACAAGATAGATTAACAAAAGTTTAAGTTGTAAATTAACGGTTGTGGTAGGTTTTATTTGCTTGGGAATTTGTTGTGACAATGACAATACTCTTTTAAACATTTTTATCTATGAATTTGTTATGATATGTCAAATATATTTATGATTTATAAATTAGTGGTGACATAAGTGAAAGCCATATAATAGAGTTGAATTTGTTTTGCCTCTAGCGCAACTGCAAAATTTATAAAAGTTTCAGGAATAAAACGATCATTTTTTTAGAAGCTTATATGAGAAGAATTGTTATATTTTTTTACACATTATTAATAACTTGCATAAGCTTTTAAACTCCGAAAACAAAACTCCATTGTTTAAATAAAATATCAATTTTTAATACACATGTTGACTCAACGGTTCAACTATTGTCTTGTTGTCATGCCACAACGGTTAACATTTTTTCTCACAATTTAATATAAATGATTAAGTTGGCTATCATAATCATTTTTAGTGGACTAAACTATAACATGTATTAAATAAGAGATTAAAGTGAAATATGAAATTAAGATAAAGGATTTTGCCATTAATTAAGTTTAGATTTAATCATAAAAATTTGATAATAAATAATATGATTATATAATAAATTTTTAAATATTTAATTATAAATAATATTAGTATTTATAAAAAAATTGAAATAAAATTTAAAAATTATAATAAATAATCATTGAGAACAAAATTTAATTTGATGGTCCATTATCAATAAGATTATATAAAAAATCATTTGTAATTGAAAATATAAAATAAAATTAATGTATTAAATTTTGTAAAATTATAAAATGAAAATATACCCTTCAAAGGTTGACTTAAGAGTCCATTATGTATTTCAAAAAATTATATTAAAAAGTCATTTGTAATTGGAGATATAAAATAAAATTTATACATAAAATTTTGTAAAATTATAAAATAAAAATATGACGGTCAAAGCTTAATTTGAGAGTCTATTATGAATTTTGAGGGTCAAATATGAATTCTAAAAAATTATATATAAAGTAATTTATATTTTAAAATAAAAATATAAAATAAAGGAAAAATCTAAAATATACGATAAAGAGTTGAATTAAAAATATTTTGTTCAAACAACAAAATCTTAACCATTTGCACACAATGTCTTAAATATTTAATAAGTACTGTATATATTATTTATTATTTATTATAATTTTTTTACTCTTTTATCGATTTTAAACCCCCGATTTTTAGAAATTCTAGTCCATGGACTTGATTACTCTGACCCTGACTGAAGTGTCTAATACTATCATTTCCTTTTATTCGAAATTGAAAATTATAATAAAACTAACATTCCCGTCATCTTTAATATTAAAATTTTAAATATATTTATTATAATATTTTTCAAATACACTCTCTGTCAATACTGCAAATTTATCTAAGAAAATACATTAAATATATATTATCTACGAGTCAAAGAGTAATTTAGTAATCA
The DNA here is from genome assembly GCF_024323335.1 of Lathyrus oleraceus. Lineage (NCBI taxonomy): Eukaryota > Viridiplantae > Streptophyta > Magnoliopsida > Fabales > Fabaceae > Lathyrus > Lathyrus oleraceus. The sequence continues at coordinate 47,631,751 of NC_066584.1, read as the reverse complement.
TCACACACAAACCATACACATTAATTACATTATTAACTTTTTCTTAATATGCTATGTCTTGAAATCTTATATATGCTGAAAGAATGAGCATTAAACATACCGGAAGCGGAAATGCTATAAACTCCCTTTTTTTTCAATATTTTTTAATTAATACCTACAATTTTATTGAACAAAATTCACATGAAACTCCTCATTTTAGATAAAGATCCATTTTTAAATGGATGATCCATATGTATTTCATCAAATAAAAAATGGGTTAGAAAAAGAGATAACCGAACAGTACTTTTGACACCTTTTTAAATATATAAGTAAAGAGGTTCATATATTTCTAATATTTTAAAGTTTTTGGATAAAATATAGTATATATTCACTTATGGTGTTCAATAAAATATTTTATTTACGCAATCTGTTTTTATGCTTATTTCCCTCTTTCAAGTAGAACTGTATGTTTTTATTTATTTCATAAATGACCAAGATTTAAATTCCATTGATACAACTTTTTATTAAATTATAAAAATTATATTTGGAACATTCATTTGATTTACGACGAATCATCCACTATTTACCGTAAACTTTGATTCAACTGAAATTCATTCCGTTATGAAAGTGCTTGACAAAAGTTTAGAAAAAGAAATTGGTTAGAGTTCGATGATTCTTTTTTTAACCTTTTCATGAACTAGATGACAATCTACATCAAGAGATTTAGTACTTTTATGAAATAGTGGATTGGATGCTATGTGCATTTACTATGGTTATCACAATAAATAATTGTTGTTTTGTGCAATTCTAGAGAATTCACTGTAGTTCACAGGTGAAGAATGGCAAATCTATAAAATTTTTGTAGTGGGGGCAAAATAAACTACAATGTATTTATAAAAGAAATAATATTTTAAATTTTTATGAAAACTATTATAAAATAGTTTATAATTTATATATATATATATATATATATATATATATATATATATATATATATATATATTTAAATATAACTATTTTATATTATAATAGAATTAGTTTTATAATTTTTTATATTTTTATTAATAAATTGATTAATTTAAAGGGAACATTGGAATATATGTAGTATAATTTGTAAGTAAAAAAATATTTTAGTGGGGGCTTAAGCCCCTTTAGTGGAAGTCTTGAGTCCTTTAGTAGATATAATCAATTTTTTTCTTTGTGATATGGTAGTTCCATATCTTATCATAATTCGATGTTATGTAGATTGTACTTTGGTTATCACAATAAAGTGTGTCGTTGATGTTATTTTCCTTGAGTAAATGTGACGATAAAGCTCAATACTCAACTTTAGATGATGATCTTGAAATAATTTGTTGTTTCTTTGAACATCAAGAAATTAGTGATGCACCCAAAAATAAGCAGTGACTAAATTTCAATTGTTTTGTATCCAAACAAACAACCCAATTTGCATATGAGTTTTGTTGAAGAAAAAAAGTTAAGTATTTTTATACACCGTATCCACAAAGATTAGTGCAATATTATATTCGTTCAAACTTTTTTTATGAATTTAAGGAAAGTGATTTTAAAGATGTTTGTTTATAGAATTAAAGTAAAATGATGGTAGATCAAAATAAGTTTAACATATGAGATGAAATTGTTGGGGTTAGATTTGATTATCGTATAATAATGTACCCTCATGAATACATATTCTAGTTAACATTTAATATTATCACATATCACTCTGTAAATATTATTTATGTAAACAACAACATGATATCAAATGTTATGAAAACTTTATAATAATGTACTCTGATCAGTCGATTAACCAACACAATAACATTAAGCGTTGATAGTTTATGTCAATGTTAAACCTAAATCCATCTCAAGAGTTTAATATTTAACATATAAAAATCCTCTATCTAGTTATGACAAATATTTCTAAATATCATTTTAAACCAGTTATCAAGTTTTAGTTAGCTAGGTTACAACATGCATTAAGAATAAAGATAATCAAAAATATTAATGAATAACTAGAACTTATATAACACCATGATAAAAGGGAATACATGAGTGTTTGGATAAATAAATCTAACCCCAACAAAAGAGAATTTAGCTACTCTTACTCATAGTAGTTTTATACAGATGATAAAGAAACTGATGAAAAACCATCCATGATCGATCTCTCTGATCGAATGAAGCCTTCACCTTAGATATTTAATTCCTCCCTTAAGATTTCCATCCCTCTCTCTCTCTCTCTCTCTCTCTCACTCACTCTCACTCACACACACACACACGCACACACACACACACACACACACACACACACACACACACACACACACACCAATTGAGAAATTTCATGATATCACATCATATAGCCCTAATCCTTCATCAAATCGCTTTATACTCATATCAAATGCAGAAATTTGGCAAAGAAAAGATCGACATGAATTAGGATTTCTAGATTGCGATAAGATCAATGGAGTTTCAAATATCGCCCTGCCTCTGATTCTTGCGGTCACCATAAAATTCCTCGTGGACGACCGATGTTCATGTAACATCCTCTACGCAGATACAAAGGATATACATGATATGGATCAAGCAAAGAGATCTGAATCCGTATGGTGGATAAGTTCTATTATAATTCAAGGACTTGGTCGTTCATCTTCAAGGAGTTGCAAATCTAACAATGACTATTGGAGAATAAGCTTATGAAAGAAAAGTAATCCTCAATTTTCTAATAATTTCGTGCAGAAGCTCCTTTAGAGGTATCCTAGGGATATCATTCCTAGCAAGATTAGATGTAGTGGAATATCCAGTTCATTTGAAGGTGACTTATCATGATGCAAAAGGAAGCCCAATCATAGTATTCGCTGACGTAGATGAAGCAAAACGGATAAAGGAAATCATCCAAAAGGACCTTTAGGCGTTGGCCACAACTTCAGAAGAAGAAGAAGCAAAAGGATAAATGGGGAATCTTGACGTGTTCGACCTGGATGCTCGTCGAGACGAGGTTTGGCCGGTGCCAGGTGGTGATTTAAAGTAGGCACCAGAATTCCTTTATCAGTAAGAGTAATATTGCTTGGATTCCTCCAAGATAACACCAACCTTTTCGCAATAACCTCGCATGATATGCCCGACATTGATCCGAGCATAGCTTGCCACCAGCTGAATGTGGACGCCAATGCCCATTATGTCTCCTAGTGTTGGAGAAGACATTCTCGAGAAAGAGATAAAGCCACTGATAGGACAATTTAGGGCTATTGGAAGCTCAGTTTATTTCCAAAGCCAAGTATACATATTGGTTATCTAATGTGATATTAGTAAATAAGGCCTCAGGAAAATGAAGGATGTGAGTTGATTATACAGATCTTAACATGGTCTCCCCAAAATATTCTTACCCGCTCCCAAATATTAAAAAGCTATTAGATAATTCAAAGGGGTATCAATTGCTTTCATTTATGGATGCCGATTCGGGGTATAACCAGATACCTATGTATGAACCTAACCAGATAAAGATAACCTTTATGACTAAGCATGGAAATTATCAATGTAGTGTCATGCCCTTTGGATTAAAGAATGTCGGTGCAACCTACCAGAGAATGATGAAAAATATATTTTAAGAAGAGATAGGATATACGCTGGAAGTGTACATGGATAATATGATCATAAAGTATGGCCAAGAAGAGCTTCATGCCCAACACCTTCGGTAAGTGTTCAAGAGGGTTCAGAAATACAATATGCGCCTCAACCCAGAGAAATTCACTTTCGGGGTAAGGGCGGGCAAATACTTTGGTTTTTATTTGAAAAATCAAAGGATTCAAGATAACCCATAAAAATGTGAAGAAATGATTCAAATGAACTCACCGAATTCAGAGGTTAAACGATATATTGACTGCTTCAAATAGATTTATTTCAAAGTATGCACAACACGCTTTACCTTTTTACTGGCTGTTGAATGAAATGACCTTTTTGAGTGGAGAATTAAATGTGAAGAAGAATTTAAATCTTTGAAGATAACCTTGGCGACACCCCCGGTACTTACCCAACCATCTCCTGGGGGAATCTTGTATCTATACTTAGTTGTTGCCAAAGAAGTTGTAATTGCTGTTTTAATTAGAGAACCTGACGCCCACCAAAGACCATTGTATTTCATCTCCAAAGCCTTGGCAGGGGAGAAACGCAATATCAGACGATCGAAAAGGTAACCTTTTTATAGGTAGCGGCATCACGCAAGCTTCTTCGATAATTCCTCGTAAATTCCATTATAGTTCAGACATATTTGCCTCTAAAACAAGTGATTTACCGACCAAATATGGTTGGGTGTCTGACAAGGTGGGCCATTGAGTTTTCCGAGTTAGAGGTGCCTTTCAAAGTAAGGAAATCCCTGGAAGCTAATTTGTTTGATGAATTCTTAGACGAGATGACTCATTCCCTCTAGAGTAAAATCGTATGTGGGTGGTCTTCACGGATGGGTCATCCAACAACAAGGGAAGCGACACAAGTGTGATCTTAGAAATTATTTTCCGTTTAGTTATGGAAATTTCCATAAGGTTCAAATTTGACCACCAACAACTAGGTCGAGTATGAGGTTGTCATTGTCGGGATCACTCCCGCAGAAGAAATAGGGTCTTCATTGAGTTGTCCAAGTTCAAGGTGTCTTTCAAAGCAAGGAAAACCATGTTGTTCGCTAACTTCTTAACTAAGAAGACTCCCGTCCCCCTAGAGTCAAATCATACATATATGGTCTTTACGAATGAATCGTCCAATAGTAAGGGAAGCGGAACATGTGTGATCTTATAAAATATTTTTGATTTAGTAGTGGAAGTGTATGTATGGTTCGAATTCCCGACCACCAACAACTAGACCGAGTATGAGGCCGTCATCACCGGGATCACTCCCACGGAAGAGATGTAGGCCGAATGCATTAAGCTACGAACATAATCCTCATTGATTGTTTACCAAATAAAAGGAGAAGCCTATGAAAAGGATCATTTGCTCCAAAAATACCTGAAGTTGGATTTTGGAAAACTGGCAGAATTCAAGGCGTTTGAGATTAATCATGTGCCTCTGGAGGAAAACACCAACGCCGATGTCCTATCCTGGTTAGCCAACACTAGAAACCCCAGAATCAACCACTCCTTTGTTCAGGAAATTAGAAAGACCCCTAAAATTGAAACAAAGGGGAAATCAGTAGCAGTTGTGAGTAATATGGCTCCAACCTTTTGGATGACCTTGATTCAACAATATATCGAATATGGAATGATTCTGACATATCCATCTGAAGTAATATTGGTTAGAAGAAGGTTGGGGTTACACCGTGTTCGAGTGAACTTTATACAAGAGGTACTTGTCCACACCATTGTTGAGGTGCTTGGTAAAAGCAAATCCCAATTACGCCCTCCTAGAAGTGCATGAGAGGATCCCCAGGCAATACCTGCGGGCAAGGGAATTGGCTAAAAAAGTTTTGAAAGCAGGGTATAACTAGCCGACCATGGTCTAAAATTCCCAGGAAAACATGAAAAAGTGTGGCCAGTGTCAAAGGCACTACAATGTTTTCAATGCCCAAACCACCGATCTAAACATATTAACATCTCCTTGGCCGTTTAGGAAGTTGGAAATGAATATCCTCGGCCACTTTGCCCAGGAACCAGGGTTACTCAAGTATCTTGTTGTTAACGTGGGTTATTTCACTAAACGGATCAAAGTCGATCCCTTGGCTAATATCACCACATCAAACGTTCTAAAATTCTTTAAGAAGAACATATTGGTCAGGTTCAGAGTGCCCCAAGTCATCGCCACATATAATGGAATACAATTCATCGACGAAAGACTAAAAAGAGTTATGGATGAGTTAAAAATAAAAATAAAACATTTTGCATCAATAGAGCATCCACACAAAAAAAAATCATGCCAAGGCTACCAATCGAGTGTTAGTATGAGCCTAAAGCGAAGGTTGGAAGAAGCCAAAGGAAATTGGGATGATGAACTACCCCATGTCTTGTGGGATTAACGTAATACACCATAATCTACCACATGTCTTAGAGGACAACAAATCCATTGCCAGCAAAAAACAATGGGAAAGCTATCAGAGAAGAAATTAACCTTTTGGAAGAAAAGAATGAGAAATTACACACCGGGGATTTAGTACTTCAGAGAGCAGTCATCAAAAATAAAAATTCCTGAGATGTAAAGCTAACAACTAATTGGGAAGGCTGCTACCGTGTGCAAGCTAGCACAAAAAAAGGGTGTATTTTTTAGAGTTCCTCGAAGGAGAGGAGATACCGAGGACATGGAACATTTCTAAGTTGAAGCGGTATTGTGTTTAATAATTTTTTATATTCTATCTTTATGTAACTAATTGAATCCGATATGTATTCAAATAGTTGCCCATTATTAATGTTCCCTTATTGCGATCTTTTCTGTCTCTCATCGTGCAGGGAAATAAAGACGGAGATTACTTCACACATTCGTGTGTATCCGATACATACTAAACACATTGTTGAGTATCTGATATGATTTAAAATGAAATTCGCACATTCTTGTGTATTTGATACATGCTAAACACATTATTTCATATCTGACACGACTTAAAACACACTTCACACATTCGTGTGTATCCGATACATACTAAACACATTGTTGAGTATCTGATATGATTTAAAATGAAATTCACACATTCTTGTGTATTTGATACATGCTAAACACATTATTTCATATCTAACACGACTTAAAACACACTTCACACATTCATGTGTATCCAATACAAATCTAACGCATTATTGTGTATATGATATAACTTAAAACACATTCCATGTTTTGACGTGTACCTGGAGCACGCCCTTCGGATCTAGCCAATCCAAGGGCGTAATGTGGTGGAGCCCGAAGACGTCCACCTTGATCCGAGTTATACCTCAGGGGAAGGCGCGAAGATATCACCCTTAGCTGAGGAACGGTCCTCTGTGACACAAAGCGCAATTCAAAGGTACAACCACATCTTGATGAATCTGAGCCCTACCATTGAGCGAAGTGACATTTAGAAACTCTAAATATAGCGTACCTAAATAGCATAACAATTACAACAGAACAAATGACGAAACAAATGTCATTTAATCTATTAAAATTCTAGGTTACATAAGGATGATGTTTGTGTTAAAGAAAAGGAATCATGAAAAGGCCGGAGGCCAGACACTAGGGATTCAAGTTATCCCAAAACATTGTAAAAGACTACCTCATTCAAATCATCGCCAGAAATATCTTGCAGTTGGTTACTCAGGGTGAGATGTTCTACTTCGAGGGTCCTTAAATCCTCAATTTGATCGATTTTCTCCTCTTAAAGTTGTGATATGAAGCTCTGGATCACAAGAGACAAAACCTATGACTCAAGTTACTTCTAAAGAATACCCTGATCCTTCTCTTTGAACAACTTCTCAAGTTGTGTTATACAACTAGCCAAGTGTCGCAACGCGAAAAACAACCGGCAGAAAAAAAATACAGAGAGCCGCCACCGTGCATTATTTATCCCAAAGGAGGGAAAGGAAACGCTCGAAGTAAACCTAAGAAAAGGGAAAGGAACGGTCTTACGACCAGAGATTACAAGGTACGGGAGTCGGTTACGCAAGGGGAAGGTATTAGCACCCTTCACGTCCGTCGTACTCGACGGGATCCACGCTCAAAAGAATAGAAAAAGGTTGCTGAATAACTGCTCAAAGAATGCACACACTGGAATAAACAGGTGAAAGGAGACGGAGGAAGAGGACTCGACAGGATGTCGCATCTTGGGCCTACGTAGTTTGTCAGAAACAAACATCAGAGTCAACGTAGTTCGGGGAAAATGGAGGCATGCTCGATAGGATATCGCATCCTATGCCTACGTATCTCATCTGGAATGAGAATCAGAGTTGTCGTAGTTCGGCTAACGCACGTCGAAACAAAACACAACACAGAGACGCTGAGACGTCAAAAGAAACTCAACAAGGAAACGGAATGCCAATGGCTGGGCTTACATCCAACTCCACAAAACAAACAAGGAAATGGAATGCCAATGGTTGGGCTTACATCCAACTCCAAACAAAAGCAAACAGGAAACAGAAGGCCAATAGATGGGCTTACATCCGACTCCAAACAAAAGCAAACAATCGCTAACCAGCGAACACCAAAGGTTCTCCAATTGACAAACTAAAAGGGAGTCTGGAACTCGAGCCTAATAGCTGTCACGCAAACACCAAGAAGACGCTGAGACGTCAAAAGAAACAAAGATATTGGACACACAGACTAAAAGGGAGTCGGGAACTCGGACCTAATAGCTGTCAAGCAAAAGACACACAGAAAAAGAAAAGGGTGACAACAAACTAATAGGGGGTCGGGAACTCGGACCTAATAGTTGTCAAACAAACAAGAAGAGACGCTGAAACGTCAAAAGAAACAAAGAGCTTGAGTGACGCTGAGACGTCAAAAGAAACCAAAAGGTTGAGAGACGCTGAGACGTCAAAAGAAACAAAAGGGTGAACAAACAAGCTAATAGGGAGTCAGGAACTCGAGCCTAATAGTTGTCAAGCAAACACACACCAAAAAAAGAAAAAGGGTGACGACAAACTAATAGGGAGTCTGGAACTCGGACCTAATAGCTGTCACACAAACACACACCAAAAAAAGAAAAAGGTTGAAAAAGAAAAAGGGTGACGACAAACTAATAGGGAGTCTGGAACTCGGACCTAATAGCTGTCACACAAACACACACAAAAAAAAAGGGTTGCCCGGAGAGATCTCGCACGATCTCCTGCCTACGTACCTCATCTGGTATGAGGATCAGGGCGACGTAGTTCCCCTTAACAGGGGAGAAACTCTCCTAACCAGAGACCAAGGGAATAACGAACTAAAAGGGAGACTGACTCGAGCCTAATAGTCGTCATGCAAACAATAACCCTAGGTTGAGGTCTCTAACAAGAGTTTGACTCACACAGGAAGTGAGTCAACTCAAGTCTATCTCTACGTACGTTCAACTTCCTCGAAAGTTGATCATACGACTCCTACAGAAAAGGAGAGGAGAAGTGGAAAGCAAATAAACATATCAAAAGCAATCATCACACTCTATATACAAACAAGAGGCTCAGACAAATTGGTTGGGCTTTAGTCAAGGGGTCATATCAACCTCGACAAACAAGCCAAAACTGTAGGTGTGTGCTGAAGCTCTTAACCACTGACATTGACCGTCAGGGTGAGCAGATGAAAGGTAATGAGGGTTAGACCTCATGGCTCTTAACCCTGGCCTGGGTGAGCTCAAATCAAAGAAGACGTGGGGGTCCAGAAAGAGGGACCCTATTCCACTTGACTGACTCTATACAAGATCTTGGGTCCGGTGAATGGACTTCCATATAATAGATTTAGAGTTCCCGTTTTCATCTCAGCTTGCCTTCCGGTGTGGTTGGCAAACTGAGCGGTGTTCCTTGGACTATTGATGCATGGAGTAGAAATAGGTGGTGGTGGTTGTGGCTCCATGTTTGGTATGAATGGTGGTGGATTTGTGGTTGAAGAACTTTCTCCTTGCTCTTGGCGTTGTCTAGCCTGTTGCCTCCTACGTCTCGTTTTGCTATTGAGCCTCCTTGCGGTTCTCTCGATCTCAGGATCAAAAAGAAGTTCGTCCACAGGGATTTGCCCTCGCATAAAACGTAAGCTGCACACTAAACCAAACAAATTACAAGCACATGTCAAAAATTCACAAGCTAAAACTTAAACAACCATTGCGATGCTCGCAATATCAATTTACAATCCCCAGCAACGGCGCCATTTTGTTGAAAGTATATTTCGTGTCGGGTTTTTGTTATCGTATCCACAGGGATTGTAAGATATCACCGCCGTTCGATGGTTGTATTAATCTTAGCTCAATGTAACAATAGGGTTTTGGTTTTAATAAAGTTATCTTGCATAAAAAGTAATAAATTGCGGTAAAAGTTTTGGTTTGAATAAATGAGAAATATTTCCAAAGTTAGGTTTCAATGATCACTTTGCATGTATTTGCTCGGTCAACAATCTTATAAACTCCTTTAGATGATAAATCATTTCACAAAGTCCTCTCAATATGTTTCTCTCGAACACACATTGTGAGTTTTGCCATTTTGATCCATTGTTTCTCTCGAACACAATCTATCAAAATGACAACTTTTTGGTTCAACCTTATGGTGAACAAAGTCATTCATTACTATCTCTAGCTAACAAACAAGTTTGGATGAAAACCTAGGTCAAGAGTCGGTAAACATCTCTCGATCATAAACCAACACAAAGAGTTTTAAATAGAAACAAATTTTTCATCATATATTTACCATTAAAGAGTTTACATATGAGGATCCTTATATTTACACACAAAGTTAGTAATCACCTACATCTAACCTTGACAAATGGATGACTTAGCTACTCATTTTCATGGTAGCTTGGTCGGCAAGTAAGGAAAGAAGGTTGATCAACATCCAAGTCGGATAATCGAAGTTGGATGGGAATCCACCTTCTTTTTGTAGAAGATGGTTCTAAGATGAAGAGAAATGAAAATTAGGGCATAAAAGATCCCCTAGAACAATGCTGTAAAATATCTCTCCAAAGTACAAAAGTGGAAAAAGTTGGTAAAAATGAGGTATGGTGCTCAAAAGTGGCACCTGCTACTTATAGACCTCTGCTGGGCTGTCATGCTCGCTAGGCGAGCAGAATGGCTCGCCTAGCGAGGGTCTAATATGGGCACATAAGGCACCTGCGCCCAGAGAAACAGGGTCTGCTGAACTGTCATGTTCGCCTAGCGAACATACCTTCGCCTAGCGAAGGACACGCTTTAACCTTCGCCCCAGCGAGGTTGAGAGGTTTTGCTACTGGAATGCTCGCTGGGGACTCGCTAGAGCTTCGCCTAGCGAGTGAGTGCTGGCTGCGCTTTTCACCAAAACAGAACGAACTCGCTACCACCTTCGCTGTCAGCTCGCCTGGCGAATTTATTGACAATTTACTGGAGCTTTTCGCTTGGCGCTCGCCTAGCGAACCAGTGCTTCGCCACAACCCTCGCCTAGCGAGTAGGCTGACGAATGCTTGTTTGCTTTGGTTCCTTTGCCAACTTTCTTGTGTCTTCAATTTCAATTATTTCATGCCTTCTTTCTGCACAATAACACACAAATCAAAGGCACCAAGCTTGTTTATCAATGTAATGCATTTCATCAAAAACCAAGGTGATTTTGACAATTTTAGCAGGGAAATAGAGTGAAAGATGCCCACATATGATAGCTCAAATAAGCACTTTTGGGCATCTAACAGTGGTATACCAACCACAACCAAAGCCAAGCTCAAGCAAGAGCTAAAAGCGACTAATGTACCTGTACAAAAGTCAAACAAGTCAATATTGTATTCAGACAAACCAAACAGACAATCACAGTGGTTCTCTTCCAATATGTACACAATACAAGTCCTATGTGTAAACAACTCAAGTGAGTTCATCACCAAGGGACCTACAATACAACAAAGGTTAGTGGACAAAGTAATTTGCATCTCAAGTAATGAGATCACATCAACCACTAGAGCTAGATGCTTGAACCTGAAATACAAAGCTCAAAAGGTGAGTACAAACCACTAGTACCAAGACTAGGGTCAAAGGCAAAGCAAATAGTCAAAAAAGAAGTCAACAATTCACATGAAGCACATTTAATCAAGCAAGAACATGTCCTAAAAAGGATCAAATCCAAATCATAAGGCAAAGCCAACAATTAATCAAGCTAAGGCAAAGGCAAACAATGTGATCATATTTGGACATCAAACATAGAAAATCCACATTAAAATAGAAATGAATCCAATGATCATGAAAATTTTCATACAAGCTTGTCATGTTAAGAATGAACATCATACAAAACTTCAACTCCAGAAGAGATCAAATGGCATGTGAATGAAAATGTACAAATGCACCATACAAATTGTGACATAAATTGTCACACCAAATGTCCATGTATCTAAAACAGTGGTAGAACAAGATAAAAATGCCAAACCAATTCTCAAAAATCCAGTCACATGTTAGGAACAAGCATGTCAAATTTCAAGCCAATTGGACAAACTATGAGCATTTCACAAGAAATTGATCTCAACATGTCAACATAACACAATGTCCAATCAACAATCAACAAATAAAATTCCAGAAGTGCAAAAATCATGAAATAAACATCACAAAATAATAGACATTGTAACAAGAATGTGAAAAAAAGTTGCACTCAATTTGGATTAATCTAACACCTTTTATGAGTTTTGGAAGTTGATGAGCATAATAGAAAAAAAATATGGAAATCATGTTGAAAATGGAAATGTGAATAAAATTGGCAATATGCTCTCAGCCAGATTCGAACCAGCGCCATGGAGGTAACAAGAGCGCTCAAACAATTAAATCACAAAAGCACATTAACCAGGGATCGAACTCAGGTTCTTAATGTAAAAGGAGCGCTTCAAAATAATTTCACAAAATGCCTTTGTCTGGAATCGAACTAGTGCGCTAGGGGTCCAAACAAGCGCTCAGAAAAATCAATTGGAATTTTAAAAAGTGCTACGCGAGGAATCGAACCAGGGACAAAGGGGTTCAAGGTGCGCTTGGCCAAAACGCAGCCGTTTTGAAGCTTGCCCTAGGCCATGTAGCAGACAGCGGAGGACGGTGGAGCAACCGTCTTCTCCGGCCGTCTCCGGCGGAGCTCCGCCAATTTTTTTTCCAGAATTTTATGATATTTATATGGTTGGAATCGTCTTCTCACGTAGATCACAGATATCCTATTATCTAAGCCTAGTTGACTATAAATTTTCTGGATCGAACGAAAGAAGTTTCATGAACCAAACTTTAAATCCATATATCTCACTCAATACTTCACCAAATCAAGATCTATTTACATCAGAATTCTCAGCACATCATGATCTACATGTTTATGTTTATGGATTGGAAAATAGTGAGGTTCGAGTTTCCACTTACTTGGAATGGTAGTGATGGAATCCACGTGTTCAAGGCTCCAAAAGCTCCAATTCTTCTCCTATGATCTCCTTGTGAAGCTTTGTGCACAAATGAATAGCTGAAACCTTCTGAATTCGCCTTAATTCCAAACTTCCATTAACATGTGAGTGCTTGAATCTACACGAAATCTTGCTCAAATGCCACGAAAAATGGATGAATCATGCTCCAAATTCCATGAGGATGAAGGATCTATGAAGAAATCTTGTGGTTGTGTGAAGAAAATTTGAAATCCAAGGAGAGAGAGTTTTGGAGGGAAAATGGATTCTAGATCTAGAATTGTGATTATCAGCAAATTCTGTTATGATTTAGCTTTTATATGATTCACTAATGATGCTGAAATTAGGATTAGGCAATGGCTAATTAGGATTAGTGAAAATTGGAATGAAGTGCAAAAAATGCAAAGTGAGCTTGTAAGGCCATGCACCACGTGATTTTTCTCATGCAAATGCTTGGATTCACTTAAAACCAACCAAAAAACACAATGCAAGTGGTATTTTGATTGTATGATTATCCAATTTTGAATTATCACTTTTCCCTCCAAAATGCACATGAATGGACACATGGTCATATGAACTTTTTTTCATGCAATGCAATGGTTGATTTGGAAAATATTGGTCATGATAAGCATAATTCAAAAAGAGTGGACCAATTTGGAGCTTTGGAGCAAAAGTTATGCCATGTTGAACTTCCATGTGCACTTTGTGATCATTTGAGCATAACTTCTCAACCATTCATCAGATGAACATGATATAGGACTTTTTGAAAAGAGGAGAGAAAGATCTTCAACTTTCATGTTCACCAAAAATCCATTTGAAGCTTCTTTGATGTTGCAAAGTCAAGTTGAATGTGGACCAAAAACTTGCCATCTTTGGAAACTTTCAATTACAGGTCACTTTCCATTTTTGGAAACTTTTGTCCTGACTTCAAAATCTTCAAGATTGATGTTTGAAATGACAAATGGACCTATTTTGAACATGATTGAAGCGTTGAAACTCATTTCCCCACCTCAAAGCCCTTAGCTCCTGCATAGTTGACTGTATAGGTCCTCAGATGACCTTGACATGCTCTGATCAGCTTGAACCTCCACCACTTGAGGAATTTGCTCAGAAATGGACCCCTAGCTCCAATAAGCTCTTCAATATAACCATGTGATCTCCATCTCAATAGAATACCTCTTCTCTTTGAGAAACCCTGGCTGGAAGAATGCCATTGATTAGGGTTGACCAGAGGTCAAAACCCTAATCCTGAGGAACCTGAGCATGAGCAATGAAACCCTTGGTGATGACAAAACCATGATGATGGTAATATATCCTTGCCAACAAGATAATGCTCAAGACCTTTGAAGGATCAGGAAACCCTAATTGAAGTACACCCTCAGATGGTTGACAATCACTTCATAGAAACCCTCAAGCTTGAATCATGCAGCTTCTCCATCTCTGAAAAGACTTTGGAGGATGATCTCTTATTTCCATATGATATGCAATATACAAATGCCTAATGTCCTAAAACATGAAATGCAATATGCTAAACTAGTCCTAAGAAGAGGAGGGCAAATTTTGAGGTGTTACACCAAGGAAACATGGGATCTAGATTATTTCACTTCATCCAGGACGGAAGAGACTTCGTTCAAGCGACTAGGCAACATGGAACATTCCATCTCTAAGCTAACCACTTTCGTCTCAGCCAAGTCACAACGAGCCTCCAAACCTATTTATCAATAAATGATGTGACTCTTCAAAATCTATCTCTGCGGTCGTCTATCATGTATCAACCTACGCCTAATAATGTGTTGGCATGTTTCTAGGTCTCTTATGATGGGTTTCTTGAGAATTATGTTTGTTATGATGACTTTGATAATTCCATTGGTTACATGTACTTCTTTATTGGTTGTGCATCGATTTTTCACTTAATCTACTTCTGGATTTTGTGGTTTTTCACTTTCATTTTCTCCCCCGTCTGAGTATAAATAATCCAAGGAGTTAAGTTTTTATCTTTTTATCTTATGATGTTGTTTCATCGTTTATGTAACTACCTTGATACCATATGCAACATTCTACCCATTTATAGGTCATGTGAAACTTAACCACTGACACTTGTACCCGACAATCTCCCTGACACGTGTATCTCTCTTATAAATTCAATTGTCTACTCATTCATAGCTAATGTAAGACTTAACCACTCACACTTGTACCAACAATCTCCCCCATAAATATGAGTTTCGACATCCTATAACAGGATCCAACGTAGGATCTAGCTCTCACTCTCCACCAAGCCGAAGACTTTGATATCATTTGTTAGATATAGTCTGGGGAGTGTTAGAAGCGTCCATGAGATAAATGTCCATTATCCAAGAAACTTTGACACCATATATCTACCCAGAACCTTAAGACAATGTGTTTATGAGTCATTTTTCTTATAAATCCAACATTTCAGTGATTCATAGGCGATGTGAGACTTAACCACTTTCCCTTATATTCAACATGTGTTGATTCTCATCTTTTATCTTAATATTGTTATTTTTAGTGTTTTTGATTTTGTTCTTTCTCCTACACATCATTTTTTTAGTGTTTAAATCCTTTGGTTTTCTCAACAATCTTTTATTTAAATGAAACATTTTACAAACACAAACATTTTACAAGCATTCAGTTGACATTCATCCAAAAGTTTATTTGACAAGCAAAACACACTCAAACCAAACACATTTCATCCTCATCTTTGTTGCTATTCTTTGACAAGATGAGCATCAATATCTTTTGTCACCTTTTCAGCCAAGGCCAAGTATGATTCAGGAGATGCACCTGTAATATCCTCCTTTATCTTCTCATATTCAAAGGTCCATTTCACAATCCCACCACCATGTTCCTTATCAATCACTTGTATTGTTCCCTTAAAACTCTTATAATCCTCACCCACTTCCCCATCAAATATGCTATATGTTAGTGTTTTATTCTCATCATCTACAGCCTCAATTTTTTCTTTAGCACTTACTTTTTTTCCTTCTGCAAGGATTCACAAGTAATTAAAATCAGAGTTGATTGATTAGGAAAATAAATACATAAATAGAAACAAAAACAAACAAACACGTTTTAAAATTTAAATAAATACTTATACCTATTGTAAATTCCCAGTGTTTGACAGAACCAATATTTTCCCAGTCACCTTCATGCACACTATTTCCATGTATATCTGGGGATATATTAGGAAGATGTTCAAGTTGCTTTCTAAAAACATTATAGAACTTAGCAGCAGTTGCTTCTATGTCTGTTTCACTCTCCACTTTCCCAGTTAAAGACATGTCTATGCTCTCTAATATTGTTTCTACTCATTACTTGGAAATACATTACCATAAATAGAAGATTAATTTGACTAAAAAATTAATAGTTTAATCCACAAGAAACAAGTTTCAGATAATGAGACGTGTTCAGGTGTTTGGTGAATTCAAACAATAATGCATTGAAATTAATTTTTAAGTTTATCTATTAATTGGACATCACAAAATAGCTGTATATAGTTGACATTTGTAGATTGATAGTAACAGAATATGAAAATGAGATTGTACAAAATCTTTGCCCACGAAATATTGAATGAATAGTGTTTATTGTGTTTCACAAGATAGAGACAAGATAGAGACATAGAGTTACTCCTCCCTTATAATATGTCCTCTTTCATAATTTTATTTATAATTTGTTTTTTTAAAAATATTAATATGATATTTATTAGTATTTTTCCACTCATTTATTCTTATTTATTGTATTTTAATTTATGTGGATACTCAATTACTTATTATTAATATGTTTATTTTAATAAATAATATTTATTTTATTATTAAAATAAATATAATTAATCATTATTTTAAAAAATGTGAAAATTTCAAAGAGGATATTTATCATGAGATAGAGAGAGTATCATGAAAATTTTCGAATTCAACCTCCTCTTTGTCATATTTATCCTAAATCAGTAAATCAGTAAAATTAATACAATTTATGGACCGACCCAATGTGATGCTCAATCTAGAGTTCCATATGAGTCAGACTAGATAACAGGTGTACTCTCACCAAGTATCTACACATAGGAGTTCGTATCACCTCCACTTTCCCAATTGTCCAGTTATCCAGTTTCCTTAACCGATCTTTGACATGTGGCATTTAAGTTATCAATAGTTTGGATTTAAAGTTATAATAAAATATGTTTTTCTTAAGAGTTTAATGGTGATGCTCTGACAATGTAAATTTTTTTTACACTGTCATCCAATATGAATATATCATTTTGCCATGTCATTCAAGTAGTTTAAATTTTTTAGTCTGACTTGTCGGAATGCATGATCGTCATTGGTTGACAGTGTAAAATAAACTTACATTGTCAGTGCATCACCCCTTTTCCTTTTTCTTAATTAAAAGAAACACAAAAACTCTGTCTTCTTAACCATTAATAAATCGTCGCCGTCTCCACAATACCTCGCCTTCTTTTAATTAGCGTTTACAGAAATAATTGTGTTTCATAATTTCTTGTCGTCTCTGCAAAATGGTTTGAATTCAGTTTTTCAAACAATGGATTTGTGGTTAAAATGATAGGAATTAATTTAAGAACTGATTGTTTTGTGACATATAGGTTGGGACAAGGAGGTCAATTTGTGACAAAGGAGTTGGGACAGAGAGGTTCGTTTCTGACGGAGGATCTTTGATTTAGAGGTTGGTCCAACAGTGACGACGACACTGTAACAGAGGGATTGGTGTTTGACGACGAATAATGATAAAGAGATTGGTTCATGATAGCAACATTGAGACAGAGAGGTCGGTTTCTGACGGAGGCGTTGAGACATAAAGGGATTCATCTGGGGTAACAACTGCAAAGAAGAGGGGGAATATCATGTATTTTAGGATGGGAGGATGATGCACTAAGGTTTTTTACTTTTTCTTTTTAATTTTAAGCTATTAAATCCCAACCGTTAAATTGTTTTATTGCCGCGTGTCTTGCATCTATGAAATAAACATGAATAAATTAAGGGTATATTAAATGGAGCAGATTCAAACTCTGCACACAGGAGCTAGACACCACATTTATCTTGACCATTGGAAATTAGAATCCATCAAATAGTCTCTTGCACCGGGTGTTGCATCCACCTGAGTAGAATCTAACCCTCGTTCTTATATAAATAATGGTTCATGTTTCGTCAAGGTATGATTCACACACACTTGCAAATTTCACTTCACTGACTTGAATGTTGGAGGGCTAACCTTGCAAGTACATCTCCCGCTCTATTCACTAGAGACCGTCATCACCCTACCAAAAATATTCTGCAACGAACTTTATCAACACATCATCAATTTTCATTTCCAATTTGTAATAGAGGTGCCATTAGTGAGAATCATTTATTGATTCTCACGAAATTCCACGTCGAATTCCTTTGATTTCCTCCATTGTGTCATAACAATCGTTTTTGTTTATAAGTTCGATCACCACGAAATTTCACAATCTCAGCAACGAGAACTCTAGAAACCACTTAAATAGTTGTTCATCACAACGATATTGCATCAGAATCCACCATCCCTTTGAAAGAGCCATCTTTCTCATGCGGAGTAGAAGCTCGAGTTTCAACTTGCTCTCCTTCTACTATGATTTCTCTACAACAATATCGAGGATAAATATCAAAATGAGTCTTATCACAGTCACACTCATGATTTTCAACATCAGAGATGTCACATAATCTCCATTGACTCCATGTCGTGTTTGGAACACAAGGCGTTAGCAAACTTGTTAAAAATCTCTATACTTTGATCGCAACTCATTCACACACGCCGCAACACAATTATTTTGGAATTGTTGCAACAATTTCTCTATCTCTCCATTATCAACGAGAGACATATCCCATCATCTTCTAAACTTAGGAGGACTATTGCACCTGAAAGAATCGCTCATTAGGGCCACAAAGAGGCAGGTCTCTTTATTAGAAACGGAAGGCGAATAGAATAATTCAAAGGACGAGTGACCCATTTTGGAGTTTAGAGATAGAAAAAAGGTGGATGGTATCCCAAATGGAGTGTTTCCATTAGTGATTTGGGCCAGAATAGTCAATTGCGAAGTATAGAGAACCCCCATCGAAAATGGAAGCTCATGTGACATCATGTATTCCAATATCTTCATAATGTCAAGGTTGGAAAAAGGGAGATTATTGGCATACACATGCACACTTCTACAAGTGTTCAATAACTCTATAACACACCTTTGTGGAAACATAAATCTAATGGTAACTCTCGAAGAAGGAAGAGATGTGAGGACTCAATATGTACAATTCATGTCAGTCCTCTTCCAAAGTGTTTAAAATTGTATTATGGTAAGACCCCTTCTTTGTAACTCTTGAAATATTCACTTCTACCATCCATTTGAAGATGAAGTATCATAAAGTTCATGAAGAACAACTACATATCCATGCATATTATTATGCATCGGCCAAAGGCCCAATAAGATAAGGCTCACTTACTATGCCATATCCATTGAGCCCAATGTATAAATTCCTTAACAAAGGGTTTTCAGATACACAATATCTAATATCCACTGTCACTACAACTATCTTAAACCCTAATTAACTTGAGCGTTGAAGTGATAACCCTGCAGGTATCCCCCACGGTCCACCGTAGCGGAGATTACCAAATCCGATTCAAGATTAACTTTATTGATTCTAGAAGCATTAAGATCACAACCTCAAATCCAAGGTGCTGCACTACAGAATCACTTAGGAAGCTTCGCTTTATGGGAATGACTTCTCCCGTGACTTCCACGACTCTCCGTCTCTGCATTTAGTTTTCCAGTGAGAAGTTCTCCTCAACCTATGAACGTAGATCCATCAAATCGAGCGTAAAGCTCGATTGTATTCGATAAAATAAAATTCAATATTGATACCAAATTTTGATTATGACGATTTTTATGAGGTCAAGTCTGATCCTCAAATCTAGGATACAAAATCATCTATAGCGAAACAATCGTGGTTCCCCGAAGTAAAGATCTCATATTTGTGACATTTAAATCCATCACATTTGATCCAACTCTGACCGATCAGTCGTCTCGATATCGTGCCGCCATGGATGACACCAACAAACATCCTTAGTATGGGACTCAGATCTATGTTTCTCCGACCGCTAGGAGTCTTGGTCTCGAACCCTCGATGAAGTTGGTCAATAGATCCCCTCGGATCCAAGTTCAGATTCACGAAGCTAAAGTCGACCAAATCATGTTCCATCTCCACTCAAATGCTACCATGGCTGAACCATAACGAATGTCTCATCATCGTAAAAGCTTCACGCTGGATGTCTTATCATCGTAATGACAGAAGCCCGGTCCTAGATAGTCACCAAGTGTATGAGGCTGCAGAATAATGTGGAACTTGTGTAGCGATGAACATCCCGACGTATGGGGTAACTCGGGAGATCAGATGGTCAATCGAGTATCAAAACTAATGGAGTAGGCACAAACCACATGGCTCTCCATCGGCGAGAAGAGTCCCCAAAACTCCTACCCTGTTCCAAAGGAAAGACTACGAAGAAGGCCAAGGTGTAAATCAAAAGGAAATATGGTCCATGTACAACAGGCATCCCAGGCATAACTACCTGGGAGATTTTACATGTTACAAATCCAGGAGAACAACGAAGGTCCATCAACAAACTTGAATCCTACACCCATATTCCATGGGTCCCTAACCAAGCAACCAAGCAACCAAGAAACTCGGATATCCCCAAGAAAGCCCCAAAATTAGAGGCACCAATCTTACGTTGACCCCAGAAAGCAGAATCAGACACATCCATCAGAGTCTGACCATCTTCCAAGTCGAGGAACCAGTCCTCCAGATCAGGTGTAGTTCATGCCACCCAGACAATACATCCTAAGCGAGCGATCAATATACACTTGCGACTAACTGCAAGATTTAATTAATGTATTTACAAACTTATTGTCCAGTCTTAATTATTGATATAATATTATAATGAAAATTATCTTTATTGTTAGTGTATTTTTCCTACTCTTCTCTCTAGCTTGTCCTCTCTTTAGGGCACCACAATGTGAATGCACGTAACAACGAACCAGGATAGAACCAACACAGTTGATGTCCGAGCTAAACATTTTAGAGGTATTGAGACGCTTTACTCGTCAGACTAAAGAATTCAAATCCCCACAGTGTTGAGTGCACCTAAAGATTTCAGGGATGCTGTTGGAAACACTTTGCACGTTCAACTACAATAATCAATCCCCCATAGCACCGAATGTGCCTAAAGAGTCCAGGGGAGCTATTGGAGACACTTTACACCCCTGACTACAACAATTAACTTCTCCAGCGGTGGTGTCAGAGAGGTTTTGCATGTCTGACTACAACAATCAAATACCCCATGTCAAAGAACTACACGCACCCATGCATAGCCGACACCCTTTTCGGATCTATCCAATCTAAGGAACATGAGTGATGGAGACTGAAGATGTCCACCTCGATCTGAGCTTTTACCTCGTGGAGAGGGAGGGTGATCCTATACCCTTGGTCGGGGAACGATCCTTTATGACACATAGGGCAATTCAAAAGCATGACCATATATAGCTGTCTTCATGCCCCTTTTATGTAAGTATGAGGTGAAGCATATCTGCATTTAACCAGACTCATGCCTTATTATATGAATATGATTCAAAGCGTAACCAAATCTAGTTGATTTTGTGCTAACTCATTACAAGTGTAGTTCAAAACATGAACTCCCGATGCCGAGCTTGTGCCTCAGCATTACAAATCCAACATATAGACACCTCTAGCCAAGCAAATGCTTCACCTGCAGAAGCACACTAATATTATAGCCACTTATGATAGGCCCAACATTTCACCAAGAAAGTGCGTACATCATAACACGACATACTCACGAACAAAACAACCATACATTGCTCCGCAAAATACTTAACATTATTTAAACTTTAAGCAAATATTACTTACCACTCTTTTTAGAAAACAAAATATGAAAATTGTAGGGCTTGAAAGCAAACTCTAGCTTCCTTCAGCTCAAAACTACGATTAGAAAGAGCGAAACATTAAACCGAAAAGTACATGCATGCAAAGGTTAATGATATAAATACATATTAATATTATTTACAAACCGGGGCATAAAGCCTAGAAAATCTTGTAGGTATAAAGCAATAATAAAAGAAAAAGGGGGAACAAAAGGACCTTCAAACATTAGCGCCCGACTCCGAAGAACCCATATCATCTACGACTTCCTCTCTAGGAAAAGTTTGGAAAGGATCCAATTGGTCGGCATTGATATAAAGGTCGTGACAAAATCCTCCCGCCTACTCCAAAATTTTATCACAAACCCAATATATATACTCCCTAGCCTGCTGAAGAGACTCCCCCGATTTCTATTATGCAGTAGCCCGTGTTCCTCAAGGATTTTCAGAGTGTTGACCAGGTCATCCTTCTTCTGCTGAAGAGTTTTCTGATCTTCTTTGAATTCACTGCATGCTTTCTGTAGCGGTGTATTCGTTACCATTGGAGATATTGACTAAATCCAAGGTAAATCATACAAAGTCGAGTCGCCACCGCACTTCTATTTATCCAAAGGAATGGTTAGAAAGCGAACAAAAACCTAAAAGTTTTATCGAATCAAAAACTAGTAAAAATGTCAGAGATCTGGGTAAGGGGGTTGGTTATGCAATGGGAAGGTATTAGGCACCCAAAACATCCTAGGTACTCCTAGGGAGCCCTTTTCACATTTGTTGTAAGGTTGTTTTTTTTTTGTTTTTTTTTGTGAAAATTTATTTGTGTGCAAACATGATTGAAGGGATGAGAAAAGAATATACACATTTATTTACATTTTATGTTTGAATGGATGAACCCATTGCCTACGTACCATCTTAAAAAAAGATTAGGATCAAAACCTCGTAGTTCGGGGTAAAAAAATTCAAAAAAATTTGGTGAATTGATTGCTCCAAAAGCCTTAAGGTCTTTTGTTATCCAAGGGAGAAAACTCAACCTAAAACCACAAATCCACCATGTGAGGATAACTTCAACATGCTAGTGAGGGGTTAACCCTATAATAAGCATGGAAGACTCATTGTCCATCACTAAGGATAAAGGTGAGTATTATATCTACCTCAAGGATAACTCAAACCTAATAGCTAATGGTTATAAAAAAAGGTTTGATTAAGAAGGTGGCCATTGAAACCACAAAAAGTATTTGAATGGGTTATATTTACCAATTAAAAGTATTTACAAAAATATGGTTAAAGTGGATTAAAAGGTTCAATTCAGAATAAGTGTTATGAAAAATAAGTTTTGAAAATCAAAAGCATAAGGCTTAGGTTTCTAATGTTGAAAACAAAAGTTATTGTTTGCACAAAAAGTTTTGGCTTGGGTTAGAATGGGGAAAAAAACTGAAGGGTTAAATTCATAAACATACAAGAGATAAGGGAAAAGAAAATAAAACCACATTAGGAGTTCCCCTCTTGAGATCATATTGATGATCCAAGTAGCTCCCATCCTTTGGAATAAGCAGTCACAAACAAATATCTCAAGCCATTAAGCACAGGTAATCGGAATAAACCTCCAGGTGGTATCCCACAAATAAAGTGGAACACCAGGCCATCTCTGCAAAAGTCATGTGAGCCCTCACAAAAAAAAACTCAACAAATAGGTTAGAGAGAAAAAAAAATAGGGTAATCAAGGGTTGCCCCCCAAATCAAAATGTAACCACATGAATCATGCCCTTTCAATTCACAAAAAGCTCACAAAAAGCAACCAAGGGTAGGAGGCCTAAACCTCTTGTCAAACACATACATTAAAAGGGTATAAAAAAAAAATTCAGGTTGAAAGTATAAAGTAGTGGAAATAGGGCATACCTGATTGGAGAGATCGATTGAAATTGAGTTACACCCGTGAGGTTTACAAAAAAATCCTTAGGGTTTATGTGAGGCAGAGGTGATTCTGTGCAGTTGAGTTCCCTTCAGGGTTTGGAGGTTGCTCTGAACTCTGTTAGCTCTTCTCTCACTTTCTTTTTCCTGCCAGGGTAATAGGTTTGGAATGTCCTTTTGTTTCACTGAAACTCTGAATTTATAACCTGGTTTTTGTGGACCTGTGGGCTCAAATGAGAGAGGCCCAAGTCCAATTTTTTTTTGTTATATTTTATTTATTTATTTATTTATTCTCCTTTTTTTTATTATATTTTTTTATTTTTTTAGTAAACAAAAGTAAGAGAAACAATGATGTATAATTCAAGCATGCTTGGTGATCTCAAACCAATCACAAGGAGTCCCACCCAAAGGCAAAGGGAACCAAGATGCTCATGATCCTTGAGACTATGCAAATGCAATGTTATGATGTCATGAGGGATCTTAGGGTCAAAATTAGGGTCTTACACTTTCGCCACATCTTTAGAAGCCTTTTTTCAACATTTCTCCCCCCGATAAGAGGAGCCTTTAACTTCGTAATCTAGGGAGCCAAAGTGGACGGAGAACCATATAGCTCCACCTCTTCCTGCAAAGAGTCAGCAAGCTCGACCTTTTTCCGCAGCCCGACGAACTCATTCTCATCCACACAATTCTCCTGCTCAAGGGTCTCATACTTCTCTTTAAGCTCATCTCACTCCCTAGAATGGTCAATAGAACCTAACACACCATCATGGCTGGCAGTGACCATTAAAACTATTGATTCAACCCAAAACAGGGTGCTGGAAGCATCTCCAAAAGCCTCCTCCTGTCAGATACAGATAGACTCCGGAAAAAATTCTGGTCCTTAGTGGATACGACAACAACAAATTCCTCTGTGGTTCTAGGTAACCGAGATGGAAGAATAGTAGGAAGCCGAAAGAAATGGGTTAGATCTTTCGATTCAGCACCCTCCATGAAACAATACTGCTTAGAAGAATCTTCTTCAACGGGAGTGGACATGCTATCACCCTGGATCCTCTTGACAGGAGAAGGAGATGTGAAGTTCTATTCCTCATGGGATAGATGTTGAACTCGATACTTTGACAACCAGTTTGACAAGATACATCAGAACCACTATAATAACAAGTACTAGATGATGGATCAGAAAATCAATAATGAACACAATCAATAGTTTACCCAGTTCGGTGAAACCACACCTACGTCTGGGGGGTTGAGTCCACAACCTAAGGAAGGAAGTTCACTATGGGTAGCTTAGTACAATTATACTTACATGAAACAAAAAACCCTATATTGTTCAATTCCTCTTCCTAGCACTACCCAATGACTTTTTATTTAGAGCCTCCCCATAAACATGAGAACCTACTCATTTTTTCTCTGTCACACAGCCCATGACAGGGTAAAACAACCATTAAATCCTAGTGATCAACTTTTATCTTAACAAGATGAAAGAATGTTGAATATTACAACTCAACTAGACAAACCTTCTATGCCAAGTAACTGAAACACAGAGGTATACATAACAATGTTGAATTTATAATTCAACTAAACAAACCTTCTATGCCAAGTTACTGAAACATAGAGGTGTACATAAAAAGGACTCAATTAAACCCTAGCACTCTATATATTCAATGTGAATGCTTGCTTTCTAATGTAGGTTTGAGCTCCTTATATAGCAAAATAATTCTGAGTTTTTCTCCTTGGATAATATCTTTAATTTCAGCCAGAACTTATGCAAAATCTGTTGGATATTTGATTTTATCATTGAATATCTCCAACAAAAACATATGAGTTGGTTTACTACAAATTCAAATTTAAATCTCTTTTAAATCTGATTTGATCTTAACAGTTGTCCAACAAATCATATAATCATATTGCTAAACCAATAGAAATAAAACATAACTAAATCTTGTCAAAAGATTCAATTAAAACATAACAATATGGCGCGTGTTGCACAAGGCACAAATGTTGTACCAACATGTTGGAGCATCATACCCAACATGTCCCCTTTTCAGTTCCATACAACTTTAATTAGCAAGCTATACCAATCTTGAATACTTGGACACTTCTCCAAGTTGTTGTTTTGCTAAATGCAACAATCCAAAGGACTAATACACTAGGAACAACAATCCCCCCTTTGGAAAATTATGGCAAAACAACTATTTAAGATAAATAGAACGTCTTCCATGAGAACAAGTGACAACCAATAGATGTACTAGATCTTTAGAGCATTTAAGTAGCATAAGCTTTCATGTATTAGAGTTAAGCACCACCAGCAACAGCAACAAAAGTCATAAGTATCAATACAAATGCTTACACATAGTCCATTCAATTTCTCCAAACCAAACAGACAATCATGCAATCATTTACAGATATAGTCATGCATGAATCTAGAACCACATAGTTAATAGTATACAATCCTACTAACTAACATATATCGACATGAAATCATTCACATACTTACTCATGAAAACACAATCAGTTAATAGTTGATATTAATATATGCAATGAATACTACTAACATAAATATATTTGTTTTCAAAGATACAGCGACCAGGACTAGATGTCCTGCCCGATGCTCCAACATGGAGAACATCATTAGCACTTAACATAGATGGTTAGTAGCAAAAAAATTGTGTTACTTCAGCACTTAGACACACTATATTACTCCCCATTCTTTTCTTCATAATTTGGCAAAGGAATGGAAATAACAACTTATCTTCAGATATCATATTCTCATCCAATCCCATAGCAGCATAAAATAGTAGCATAAAGTCAAAAGACACAAGTAGCTACCCAAGATAAATACCATAATCCTTAACCTCAATCTCATACATTGTCTTCAACAACTTATCATCATTATGAAGCTCCATAATCCCATTATACACTAGTTCCCAAACAAAATCTACTTCAATCTTATTTGTAGATTCTCCTTCTTCCATATTTCCCTTTCTCATAATCGGTTATGTCTAATCAATTGAAAGTTGATCATGAAAGTTTTACAAACTTTCCTCTATCAAACGATTCCTTTAGCTCCTTGATCAGTTTATCATAGTTAGGACCATAATCAATAATAATCTTTATTAGCTCATCAACTTTCATGACGCATTTGCAATCAAGAGCTTCTTCTCCTAGCTCTCTTCCAGTGGAAGTCCATCTTTGAATAACATACTTCCATTTTTGAACATTTGATTTAGATCGGGAAGACGCATTATCCATGTGAGTAAATGAGACATCCACATGAAGTCTCTTTTCTCCAACCTTTCTTCTTAAGGTGGACACATTATTCTGGACCGTTGCTTCAACATTTGTCCCAAAATCTATCGTTTGAACATTCTTTATATCTACTTCAGTCTTAACAAGGACAACTTGTTCATCCTTCCTCTGAGTTTGAAACTCAATCATCAACACGTCACTCATGTTGTATGGTATATCGTGGTTGACATTTTCATTACCCTTTTTGATGACATCATTGATCATTTGGTTGTTACACAATTGTTGAGTGCCACTTATATCAGCATAAGTACCTTGAGAACCACAACTGTAGTTCTTCACTTGAAAACAAAGAAGGAAACTTACATCCTCTACTATGTTCAACTCTAAGTTAGACTGCAATTGATCATGGTCTGCCATGTTGTCTGACAAGTCCTCAATACACATATGAGTTATCCCAAGATTATCATTGTGTTTCACAATGACTTCCTCTAGAATATGAGCATCCTCTTCAAATGTCAAATCCTCTTTTGGCATCATCCTTTCAGGGGCTAAATACTTCCACTTTAGGACAATATCCTCATAAAGGATAGATACGTTAGAAAGATCAACATCCTTAGTAACACCTTCATTGACTGTTTTAGACCCATAATGAACTTCCTTATTAATATGGAAATAATTTACATAATCATTAAAAACATCAACAATGTTGTAATTCCCTTTATGATCCTTTTCATGAGTATCCTTCTCACAAGACTTGGTCAAAATCTTCTTCAACATGTTGACAAAAGGAAGGTCTTCAACTTTTAGATACAAGTTCTTATTGATGAAGGTACTTTATTCATACATCTAGATAGGTTTGAGCTTCATGATACATGATAGTCTAGGTCTCAAATTGATGGTTCCGAATGTATCAACACCACAAACACCCCTATTTTCTTTAGCAGGTAGCAAAATGTTTCTTGGCAATACAGTAAGAACTTGCTTCATAACAAGATCACTGATATCAAAAACGTCGTCCTTATGAGGAGTCATATCATCTATAAATTTTGTGCCCTTGGTAAAAAAATCCATGCACCTTGCTATCTATAGCATAAGCTACACGTAAACTTTCATCCTCACTTATCATATATTCACACAATGTCTCCACATGATCATGGGTATTAACACACCTCATCGCTCTTAGCAGAAACGACCTTAACATCATCATGGATATGATCATCATTCTTCTTAAGCTTTTGAGACTCTTTTAACATGTCAGAAAAGATGTCTGGCACATTTTTATCAACATCTTGATTTCTCAGATTGGATTATTGGGATTCTTCACTAACAGACATGTGAATGAGATGATGATTCATCATTGCAACTCCTCCAGTAACTAGATCAGTCTCATTAGCTTATGGAAAGTTGTGGAGAGAAATATCTAGATTAAATCTCTTGTCAAATAGCCTGTGGTTGGACTTCACGATATCAAGAGTAGCACCAAGTCCAGATTTACTAAACACACAAACATGTTTTTGGTTAAACAAAGATTAAGACATATGATAAGGAATGCCATAATTCCTATTCTTTTTCAACTATTTCTTCTAAACCACTACTGGTTTTTCAATGTTGGGAGGACCTCCAGCCTGACCATCAACCTTCCATTCAATGATAACTCCTTGCTTGATTCTCATAAAGTCCATATCTGGTAAATCAAAAGTATGAGTAATATGTTGGACCATCTTGAGTGACATATTGGCTTGCTTCTCATTTTGACACGTCATGAGAAGAAAGTTTTAAGCGGAGGACGAATACTCTGATGGTCGAGCTATACGGCTCGTATCCAAACAATCGGGGAAAAGAGTGGTATACACCAAACCATTCCTTTTTCATCCTATTTATGAAATATGTTTGAAATGATTAAGTATTTTGTTTTGATTTTGAAAATGAACTTGATAGGATCAAGTGTTTGATACGCATTTGAAATGGTTTGAATTTGATTTTTAAATGGTTTGGAATCGAAGGTGAAATGGTGAAAATGATGAGAGGCACAAAATGAAACATAAGGTTATGAGTTCAAGCGTGAGGGTGCAAACTCCAAAGCGAGGGTGCGAATTTTAGTGCAAGGGCACGAACTCGAACTCGAGGCGTAACTTAACGCCACAAATAATATGAAACACAATACCACACACACACGCGCAACAAAATGATAGGACAAAGAAGAACACACCAATCATGAACAACACATATTCATTACAAATGAATCGAAAAATAAACATACACGTGTTAAAATAAACGCAACGCGGGGACGCGAATTGTGTTCACGTAATGTGAGGACATACAATACAAATCTGCCAACATAACATTTAAATCCGATTTAAATACAATAAAGTTAAAATGTCACGGGCTAACACAAATTGAATAACAATTTTCTAGCGTGAAGTAGGGTCATCACGAATAAATTGAACGCAACAAATTATATCATAACGGAAGTAACGTCACGTGGCGAAATGCAAAGTAGCGAAAGAAAACGGGAATTTACTTTTTGTTGAACTTCCAAAAGCGTGTATAAGTATGAATTAAACGCGGCGATAACAAAATTAAAATGTCGCACGTAAACGAAAGAAAATTAACCACCAAACTGCTAACTCACAACACACTCATCGCAATCGAAACAAAATATGTAACACAGAGTTGGCAAACCAAACTATACTGAGTACATGTAATATGCTCATATCTGATTTCAACGTGATAATAAGCAACAAACAACAACACATATACTAAGTATTTACATAATTACAAATTATTTACAATGGTAAAAACTAACAAAAATCCAACATAGTCTAGAACAAATTGGTACGAACGTACGAATCTGATCCGATTTAAATGCTTTGAAAAATAGAGTACATAAGCACAATCATAATGAAATATAAACCAAACATGAAAGCGTGATCACAACAGAATATTTATACAACGCAAAACAAAAATCGTAATAGAATATATATACAACGCGAAACATAAATGTAATAGAATATATACAAAATGCAACAACACTTTTGAACTGAATCGTTACCAGATGCAGAGTTGTTGTCGGTGCTATTATGGATCCGAATCCGTTTCCTGGAAGCTCGAAGATGGTGCGTGAAAGGTTGTTGTTTAAAGGTTTGCACGGTAAAATAGAGAAGCTTTGCTTGATTTTTTCGGCAAGTTTATGAGGAGGTGATGCGTTTGGATTTGTGGAGCTGTGTCGTGGATGGTTGGAGGTTGAAGTGGGAAAGTGGCAGGAAGTTAAAGGGAGTATGGTTGGAATGTTGAAGTAAATGTGGCTTTGAAAATTTTGGTGTGTGTAACGGTAAATTCATGACCATCAAGCTATGGATAAGCTTAACGTCAATAAAACCAGAGTCACCATCGCACTTTTATTGTTTCCAAAGGAAAAGGGAAAAGTACGTACAAAACCCAAAGATAAGAAGTTTTCAAATCAAAACTAATAAAATGCCATAGATTACAGGTAAGTGGGTTGGTTACACAGAGGGAAGGTGTTAGCACCCAAAGTGTCCTAGGTACTCCTAGGGAGCCCTTTTTTATGTGTGCATATGTGTTTGGTATAAAAGACGTTTGAGAAAAATAGAGTGTGGGGATGAGAAAAGAATTCATTGATTATATTTTTGTGTTTGACAAGACCTTCGGACTTGTGTCTACGTACAAACATAAAAATGAGGGATCAAAACCTCGTAGTTCGTGGTAAAATTTTCAAAGTTGGTGAATTGCTTTTAACAAAAATTTAATTGAGAAGGGCACAAATGACCAAAGGTTTGAATGAAGTTGTTAGTTCTTTTTGTATTTTGAAGTTTTAAGTCAATATGATTAGATTTATTTACAAGTTTGATTTAAGAAAAAGAAGTTCAAAAATTCAATAGCATAAGGCCAAAGTTTTTACTTGAAATAAGGTCTAAGTTTGAAATCACGAGCAAAGAAAGTTTTTGAAAAAGGGAGAGAGATTATTAAATTTAAGAAGTGGGAGGAGATGAATAGGCTATCCTAAGTATAAAATTAAAAGTTAAGAGTTGAAAAGATCTAACCAATGTGATGCAATCCAACAGACAAGAATGTCATATAAAAACCCATTTTTCCTTTGGACTTTGAATCCGTAATAATCAACAAGCAAATAGAAATATCAGACATCATGAAGATCAAGGCATCAAATAAAGATAGCCACATCCAAGAAAGCAACTTCATAGCTAGCATCCTTCTTTTGTCTTCTCATGTATTAGATGAAATGTTCCTTTGATCAACTCAGAAGAAAGCATCAGTCACAAGATCAAAATAACAATTAGCACCAAGACAAAGCAATATATGAATACAAGGTCCCAATGCTTGCATCAGATGAAGGCTCAATTCACAATCACTTGGTTTCAGAATGTTGGCATTGGCCAAGTCCTTTTTTTTTGCACAGGGAATGTTGTGTAATCCTAAGTCCAAAATTTCAGATCAAGATCAACAGTCCACCAAAATATTTTTTAGGGTTTTTGTTGTTTATTAAGTGTTTTAAGGTCCTAAGACCAAAAAAAATAAATCAAAATGCACAAACAAAAATATACAATCACAAGATATGGCTCAAATGAGCAAAGTAAAAATGACATAAACATAAACAAGTTAAATGAAATGGTAATGAATGATAAGTGACTCAAAATTATATTGCATAAAGTAAATGACTTTAAAGTAAAACAATATTAATAAGAGTTAGTCAAATGTTAGTTAAGTGTTAGTGGTGTTTTGCTTTTTAATTGATTAAGTCATTCTTTGGAGAACACTCAACCATCCATTCACAAGCATGGATCCTTAAACTAAGACATCTTCCATAGGAAGGAAAAAAGGTTAAGTTTCCACACAATACAATGAAGGATAGGAGACTTACAATCTCACTTATTAGAATTCTATGCCTTTAGGGTCAAATTTAGCTCTATGTTAAGCAATCATAATTGGACTTATGTAGAAGTCACAACTATCTGAGGCCGGTCAATACAAATTTAGGTGTTAACGCATGTTAGATATTTGGTATAATGAACCAAACTCCTAAAACATACCACACACTAAAAGAAAATATCAAGAGGGATGGACATATCTCATCCATACTTGTATTGGTTCATCTGACACAAGGTCATTGATGAACCAATTAGCCTTAGGATACTTGAGATTTCATTGGTCAATGAAAGGAATGGGAAAGAATAGGGTTGAAGATTAAGGGGGGGGGGGGGGGGGGGGGGGGGGGGAATGAGAGAAACACAAATTGGTCATGGGAGGAATTTTATCAAATTAAAATCATTCATTCATTTTGGTAGATGAAATATACATTTCATCAATCCCCTAAATCCAATGATTTTAATCCAACAAAAGTCAAATCAACCTTGACCAAGGCCTAAACAAATAGTCAAACATCATAAGACCATAAAAATGGCTCAACATAATTTTTAACCATTTAATCAATTAAAAAATCAATTTAAAAATGCATTAAAATACAATTTAATTTGGTCAAAACCTAAAATCTCTTTAAAACACCAAATAAATGGCCCAGAGGTTTATCCTAGGTCAAACAAGGTCAAAGGACCTTAGACAAAAAATTTCATGATTTTTGAAAAGTCAGAAGTATTTTTAAATAATTAAAAATATGCATAAAATTATTTAATTCATGAAAAATATCAAAATTAATCCAAAAAATAATTTTAATTTAAAAAATGAAAGAGAAAAATATTTAAATATTTTTTGTGAAAGTCCCATATCTTTTGGATTAAAAATGAAATCAATATGAATTAAACAAAATAAAAAGATTAAACATAAAATCAGAAAATAAAAAGAAATTCAAAAAAACAAGGGCCATCAGATCTCCCTCATTAATTGAGGTGGCATATCTGATGGCCACGTGCTAAGGTGTATGATGCGCTCAAGTCAACCGTGTGGCAAAAGTGGTAATCACAATGGAGGATCAGGATTAGAACGTGGAGGGAAGATCTGATGGATAGGAGCAAGCCACCACACCACCAGAGCCCTATTTCCATTTGTATTCTCCGGTGGACCTCACCGGACTGGTCCACCACCAGCCACCACGGAAATGAAAAATAAGGACATGGATTTAAAGAAAAAATGCTCAGGAGCTCGAATCTGGCCTCAATTTCTCCAATTCCAAGTATATCAAGATATAGAGGGATTTAGATTTTGAGGATCATGAATTGAGTTGCTTCGATTTGACCTCAAAGCAACTCAATCTTGTCGCCTACATTGGTAGGACTTCAGCCAACCAAAAACCAATCAAAATAATTGAGAAACGAGAGAGAATCGAAGAACAAAAGTTTCTAAAATTTCACCTTCGAGTAGCTTCAATTTTGCTTGATCTTGATCTGGATTTGCTTGATTCTTCCTCCCCTTGCTTGCAGTAATCAATTGAGATGAAAAAGGCAATGAATCCTTGGAGTTTGAACTTCAAAACATAAGGTGAAATTCAAACTCGATTTCAAAGAAATCTTCAAGGAATTCTATGGTGTGAGGTTCTGAGTTCTCTTCGCAAAGCTTGGGCAAGGTGTGTGTCTGATTTCTGAGGCCATGAGCTTGTTTAAATAGGCAAGGGAATTGATTTTTGCACCACTTGAAAATTTGCTAAAATTGGAAACCATAGTGCATGGATGCATGGGCAATGATTTGGGCCTAAAGAATGATGCAATCCAACTTCAATTCGTGCACAAAGAGTACTGAGGTCATCACATGGAAGCATGCAAAGACAAATCCCATAAAGGAGCCATGCGCAAGTTCCTCAATTTTGGTCCAAATCACGTGATCTTGGACTTTTTGGAAAGAATAGATCAAGGGAAACAACTTTCATGTTGAGCACTTTTCCATTTGAAGATTGTATCATGATGAATTTGAGGTAGAAGTTTGAAAAATCAAACATATTAAAAAAAATTCTAAGTACCAACTTGAGTCTTTTAATCGATAATTTTTTACTTCAAAATTTGATTAAAGTATGTAGTTTTCAAGAAGTCTATTTCGCGTTGATCATTTTAGTGCACTTATTTTAATTTTTCAAACATTTTTGCACCTGATTTTTATTTATTTTGAATACTTTTATTTTTGTTATTTTTTTTAATCAAAATATTTAAAATAATTAAATAGATTTACATATAGTTTTGTTTCAATTTTATTGTGATTATTTTGAAATGCTTAATTTTATTTAGTTTTAATAAATTTTAATTCATTTTATCTCTAAAATAAAATATTAAGGACATTGTGATCAATTGATGTAACCCTAAGTTACAATATAAATATATAGTTAAACTTTTTACACTTACAGTGTATAGTAATTAATCTCTATAAGAGTTTAATTGAAATACACTGACAGTGTAAAAGGATCATCAGAGTCACCTTCATCTTCTGAGTCTTCTCCAGAGTCAGAATCACTATCAGAATCAGAATCAACGTCAGAGTTTACTCCAACTTCAGAAATTCTTAACTCTGACCTTTCTTCAGAGGTTCTAACATCAGAATCAGATTGAGACTTATCCCAATTCCAAAATTTTGATTCCTTCACAATCACATCTTTGCTGAATTCAAATTTGTTGGTTTCTGGACAATAGAGCTTGTATGCACCTGTACTGTGGTACCCTATCAGAATCATCACTTTGCTTCTATCATCCGGCTTCTGTCTTCTGGCTTCTGGAACATGTTTATAGCAAACAGAACCAAACACCTTCAGATGACTAACACTTTGCTTATCTCCAGTCCACTTCTATATTGGAACTATTTCCTTCAACTTCTTCGTAGGACATCGGTTGAGTACATACGTTGCAGTGGCAACAGCTTCTCCCCAGAGCTTCTGAGGAAGTTTCTTCTCCTTTAGCATGCTTCTCACCATATCAAGCAACATGCGGTTTCTTCTTTCAGCAAGACCATTGTGTTGAGGGGTATAAGGAGCAGTGACCTCATGCTCAATTCCATTCTCCTCACAGAACTTCTGGAACTCTTTGGATTTATACTCACCTCCACCGTCAGTTCAAAGAGTCTTCAACTTCTGACCACTCTGATTCTCAGCCTTAATTCTGAACTTCTTGAATTCATCAAACACCTCGTGTTTAAACTTAATAAGGGATACCCATGTCATTCTTGTGAATTCATCAACAAATAACACAAAGTATTTATTCCCTCCAATCGATGCTACTGGAAATGGACCACACACATCGGAATGTACAACTCCCAAGGCATGTTTTTCTCTTGGAGCAGTTTCTGACGCAAATGGCAATCGTGGTTGTTTTCCTTCCATGCAAACTTTGCATGACTTTTCAGGCTTCTTAATTGCAGGAATTCCATGTACCAACTTCTTTGAATTCAAATGTTTTAAGCTTCTGAAATTCAAATGACCAAATCTTCTGTGCCACAACTCACTCTTCTTCTCAGCACTTGTTGCACTAAGACATTCTGAGTCTGTAGTTCTGACATTCACCTTGAATGTTCTATTCCTTCCCTGTTCTGACTCCATAATCAAATTCTGATTGCAGTCATACAGCTTCAGAAGATTGTCCTTCATGGTAACTGAAAAACCTTTCTCAATTAATTGTCCCATACTCATCAGATTGCTTCTGATGCCAGGTACATACCACACGTTCTGAATCAATGCTGTTTTCCCATTGTTCAGAATCACTCTGACATTTCCCATACCTTCTGCATTAAGATATTTGTCATCAGCACATCTGATCTTTGTCCTCTTTTCAGAGTCAAAGTCAACCAGCCATTTCTTGTTTCCAGTAAGATGATTTGAACAGCCAGTGTCCATATACCACCAGTCTATCAGATCCATATCATCAGATTCAGAGGCCATCAATAGCACAGATTCGTCATCAGAACTTCTGGCTATATTTGCTTCTTCTGATTTTCTCTCCTTGTTTGACCAACAGTCTCTAGCAAAGTGATCAAACTTCTTACAACAGTAACATTGGATCTTCTTCTTGTCATACTTCTCTTTTCCCTTCTGAGCATTCTTTTGTCTATCAGAGGTTAAGCTTTCTGACTTCTGACCACCATCAAATCTTCTCCTGGCTTCTGACTGCTTCTGATACCTCCTATCAGAAGTTGCTTTCAGAGCCTGCTGCTCTACTTCCCTTTTAGAAGTTCTCTCAGTCAAACACAACTCTTGCGCTTCTAGACTGCTCTGCAGCTCTTCAATTCTCATGGTGCTCAGATCTTTAGAATGTTCTATTGCTACCACAATGTAATCAAATTGAAAGGTAAGGGATCTCAATACTTTCTCCATGATTGTTTCTTCAGAAAGAGTTTCTCCACACGCTTTCATCTCATTAGTGATCAGAATCACTTTAGAGATGTATTCAGAAACTTTCTCATTATTCTTCATGTTGAGATTCTCATATTGCTTTCTCAAGGACTGAAGCTTCACCTTCTTCACTGATGCGTCACCACCATTACATCTAACCAGTGTGTCCCACGCAGCCTTTGCTGTCGTTGAATCTGCAATCTTTTCAAACACGTTTACATCAACACATTGATGAATGAAGAATAATGCTTTCTGATCCTTCTTCCTTACTTCCTTCTGCGCGTTTTTCTGTTCATCCGTCGCATCTGCTGCTACCGGAACATAACCATCAGTGACAAGATCTAGAACATCTTGAGCACCGAACAGTACACGCATTTGGATCATCCAACGATTCCAGTTTTTACCGTCAAATACTGGAAGTTTGGTGTTCATGTTGCCGTTTCCGTTCATCTTTCTACCTTGCACAGTACACTCAGATTTCTCACAGTGTTTCCCAATCCACAGAATTAAAATTCTGATCAGATTTTGTTCAAGATTCAACACGAATCTAAGAATCAAAATCAAACACAAAAGACCTCACGTTCACTCGTGTTTCCCGTGTTTCCCAATGAATCCGAACCAGACTCTGATACCAATTGTTGGTGCAAAGGTAGAATAAATGATGAACGAAAATATTCTATTAAGAGAATGACGGCTACAAAAACATGATAAAAGTTACAATGATTGCCACCCTATTTATAAGCTAAAACTAGGGTTACTAGAATAGGATAAAATACTAAAATACCCTCTAACAAACTTAGGGGCTAAGAAAATAGTACAACTAATAAATATGAATTACTTCTAATAATGAGTCGACGGTGTAAAACTTCTTACACTGACAGTGTATAGTAATTAATCTCTATAAAAGTTTAATTGAAATACACTGACAGTGTAAAATGATTTTACACCATCAGTTAATCATAGACGTCGGATATTAAAAGAAGTCAAACTTTTATTTTAAAAATCTATAAAATAATACAAACGGATGATAGTGATGAGTCAATGGTGTAAAACTTTTTACACTGACAGTGAATAGTAATTAATCTCTCTCTCTCTCTCTCTATATATATATATATATATATATATATATATATATATATATATATATATATATAATATATATATATATATATATATATATTGCATTGCATGAAGACACAAAGGGGACCGAATAAAAAAAAGGGAATCCAAGCGCGGCGCTGCTATCTGAAGGATATGCTCTCGTTTTCATTTTTCATAAAAAAAAATATAAAATGAAAAACGTTAAAAGGGTGAAACTTGATCCTCTCTCAAAATAAATACAATGTCTCTCTCAGTAAAGCACTTGTAGAAAAAAAAAGAGAAAAAAAAGTGTGAATCTTGCTTCTTGAAAATGCAAAGCCTTGGCTTCTTGCCGTGAACCGCTGCAAATTGTAAAGCTTTTGTTTCTTCATTTATTTACTATTCCTTTTTTTTATATACATTAATATTATTTTAAATTTGTCATATATATTATATTGTTTATTTTTTTAGTCATAAGTTTTATTTCCTTTAATTTTATTTGAAACCTTTTTTATTTACTTTATTTTTTAGGTTTTATTTATAACACTATTCATGCGTTTTGAATGTTTTATATTTCGATTATGTTGAGTTGATGTAAAAAAATAGTGTAACACCGTTGAATAATGGAAAATATAATATACTTGATTGTTGTTGTTTTGTATATTATTGCGTTGCGATTTTAAAATTTAAATTCAATTTAGCTTTCAAAATCGCTTGGACGCATATATTTTTGACTGACTTCTTATAGAGTGATTCCTACATGAATCCACTCTAAGTTAGCTTGGAGTTAAATTCAGTTGCTTTCGATTTCAGTTGGTTTTCGGTCTTATGGCTTACTCTTGGGCCTTCTTATAATGAGCTCTTGATCAACATCAAGTAAATTTTCAAAACCTCACCTTTCTCAAATCATTTATATGAATCAAACCTCGATCAAGCATCGAGTGACTTTTCTTAAATCAAACATACTATCAAATCCTTTTGTTAAATAAATACGAAAGAAGAGGACCGTTGAAATCTAGCATTTCGGTGGGAACCCTTGAATGATCAGTCCCGAGCCACGCGTTTTGGGTTAATCGTTCATTCTTTTCTTTTGTTCTTCAAACACTTAAGTCAACTTGGACAAATAAGGGTCGTTGGGATCTAGCATTCTGACGGAACTCTTTGAACAAATGATTTTTATCAAGTGTTCGTTGTCCATCAAACAATATTCTCAATTAATCCTTGAATGAAAAAGGACCGTTGGAATCTAGCATTCTGGTGGAACCCTGAATGATTGATCCTAAGGCTTAGGTCTTATTCTCATCAAACGTTCGTCATTCACCTATAAAATACATTCAACCAATCAAACTCCATTTTCTCGCCGCCGTGTGATCTTAATTTTTTTTTCATAAATGAAAGAAATCTTGTCTTAAGATGGTGCAAAGCAATGCTTCATCCACAATCGTTGAGTTGAGATAAGTGACGTTTTCCCGTGAATATTGAGACATAGAAATCCATTCAATGTGATGCAAACGCCCACTCCTCATCTGTTTTGGGTAAAACAATGTTTTTTCGTCGATTAATACAAGATAGCTTTCGCTAAAATCGACCAACAAACAAAACATTTTCTACCTAGAACTACGTAAGCCTTGCATTCTCTATTGCACCCGGAGATACGTAGGAGCAGGATTGCGAAATCTTGTCAGACCCATTAATAAAATAAATTAGGTTTAGTTCCTTTCTTCTCTTTGCCCCCTAATAATAAAAAACTTTTTAGGTCCCTTTCTCATTAATAAAAATTCAAAAATATTTCTCTTCTCTCTTTTTCTATTCCGAATAAGTAGAAGATCGCAAACTAACATAAGCTAACATTCAAATTGAAACTAACTAAACGGTTCCCGTTGAGTACAACGAACATGAGGGGTGCTAATACCTTCCCCTTGTGTAACCGACTATCGAATCCTGATATTGGTTGTGATGATCATATCTTATCCTTCCTTTAAGGGGTTTTATCGATATTTTCTCTTTCCCTCTTTGGGAATAAATAAATTTCACTGACGACTCTATTCAGTCCATCCCGCGAGCGTGTGATTGCGCTTCGCGAGTGTCATGTTCTCATTTTCCGAGGTGCAACAATAATGCATGAAACGAAAGTGTGAAAGCCTACCTACAGGGCATATATGTGTCCCGTGAACTATTACAATGAAGAGTTGAGGGCGACGATTAGAGAAAACCAGAGATGGGACTCTAATGCTCAGATAAGCATTCTTGTTTCCTTGCTTTTCTGACTGTATCTTCCTCTTCTACCTCCTTCTTTTTTTTCTTCTGTTTTTCTGTGTGATACTATTTTTGTTGTTGTTGTGTTGATTGAGATAGAGATAGGTTTGAGTGATTGAGGAGCGTAGGGTTCAATGGTAATGAATAGAGATAGGATATTATAGAATTAAGAGTGAGAGATTGAAGATGTTGATGCATGGAGGTTGAAGATGATTGATGAGAGGTTGAGCTCAAATCAATCAGAGCTTCAATGAGAAGATCTGATGAGTTATGATTGAGATCTTTAAGAGTGAGGGTTATAGGGATTTTGGCAGAGTGATTGTGCTATGGATTGTTGATGGTGAATGTTAAGAATTATTAGGTTTATATAGTTGAGGGATTGAGGAATTTGGAGGGAAAATTGTTTAATGCAATTAGGGATCATTGAATTAGGGCCCTTGGATGAGGATCTGCGGCATAGAAGTTATCAAGGATGGAGAATGAATCTTAGGGAAGTTAGGTTTTGTGCTTGTTGATTCAAGTGAAAAGTGAGGATTTGTGTTTGTTATATGATAGGGTTTAAGGGAAAATGATGGAGATGGGTGTGTTAGTTTAAGTTTAATAAGTTCGTTTAAGTGGGTTTTGGAGGGAATTATGGTTCTAACTAACTAGGGGAAATATGGTCATTGTGCTAGGACAAGTGACAGTTATCTATAGGGTTTGTTTCATGTTTGTTAGGGAAGTTACATTGGATAGAAAGTAAGATTAGTTTGTTAAAATATTGTTAGTTGGTTAGAATAATTAACTGAAGTTAGTTAAAACTTCTGTCATGGGTGGTTAGTTAATCAACTGTTAGTTTAGGGAATGATTAAAGATTGCAGTTATGGTTAAATGTTTGGTTAATATGGTGACATTAACTAACTGTTAGTTGGGAGTGTGGTTAAGAGGTTCAATTAGGTTAGGATTGGAATTAAGTATGAGCTGATATGGCTTATGAGTTTGCATTTGAATGATGAAGTGTTTTGGTCTTGGATTTGTAATGTTAAGGTTGTGGACTTGAATGCATTTTGATTTGAATTTAGCTTGCAATGTCCTAAATTATTATGCTATGAATACAAACTGGATTCTGATTATGTGCTTGGCTTGATTGAATTTCCACGATTAAATTGGATGTATTGCGTTTGAAACCATATGCATAATGCATAATTTTGTATGTGACCACTATTTGAACATGATTTTCTCCTACTGCATTTTCCATATATATTCTGAACTGAGTTGGTTCTGAGTTTGCATTGGCTTATTGTCTTTGATTTGAAAACTGAACATGTATTTGATCTTGATGATTGCAAGCTTAAACTGAAAATCATGTTGTGCATCCATGTTTGAATACTTGGTTTAATGTTTAGCTTGTATATACATTGAATGAGATTGCATTGGACTTGAACTGAGCTTGTGTATTTGCATAGTGAATATGCTTATAAATTTGTTTGTGAATCCGTTTATTGTCATGACTATGCCTTTGAGCTTGTGTTGGCATGAATGTTATGTATTGAGCTAAGATTGTTTGGACATGTATTGATATGGTCTAGCACTACCATTTCTTAAAACTGCATATGTGTTGAACATGTTTAGCATGTTTTTATGTTGAGCATGTATGTACAACTTTGCATCTGTTTGAGTATGTATGCCTTGTATTGTAGAAGTACTGCTTGTGTTGTAAGTGTATTGATAAGTCACCATTTCTGCTATAGTTATCATCATTTTAACAGATGAAAATTATGCGTGTTATTTGCAATTTCCGTTAAGTTTGAGTGGTTTATATGTCTGTTTCTTTAATTTCGTATTTGTAAATGTTTTAATTATTCATGGTATTTTTTTTATCTTTTTGGGAAGATTAACTTGTTTTGTAGGTTGGAGGAAGTCAAAGAAATGGTCGGAAAAGGAACACGACGAATTTTCAGAAAAATTCACAAAGTCTATTTTTCAGCACATTTCATACATGATAGACGTGTAGTATTTTGATCATATCTAGAGCGTCGTAACTCGGAATGACGTGGGACCGCGCGAAAAATGAAAGCTTGCATTAAGGGCTATAACTTTCATCAAGACACCAAAGGCTAATTCAGAATTGTCTGCCCATATGCATATCAACTTTCTCATTCACATATCAGATTTGAAAAAATGTGTTTTTCTGCCCATACTTGTATGACCTGCCCCCATACCCTATATACACGTATGAAACACCTCAAATGTGCGTTTTAGCTACCCCATATGCCTCATACACGTATGACACCCCCATACATGTATGGGCGCGCAAAATCGCAAAATAAAAAAGCCCAATTTCGAGTATTTAAAGCCAAAAAGTGATTATTTTTTGGTTTAGGCTGATTTAGGGACGAACTTTAACGGAAGAAACAAGTGTAGAAGGATTGAAAACTCATATTTTCATGGTGGATCATGATATTCATGAGCTTTAAGTGATTGAAGACTTATTTCATCTCTAGATCTGTAATGTATGCAGATTTAACCATGTTTTTATTATTATTATGAGTAGCTAAACCCCTAAATTCTAGGGGGTTTCCATGTTCTTGAATTTTTTGATTGTTATGAATTGAACCTTGTAATGACCTATATTTCATATTATTCTGATTTACTTTTATCTAAGTTTAATGCTTTCTCTTTCGGTCAAATTGAGAACTGATTTAGGGTTAACTGTTAGGAAGGACTTTCACAGTAACACTTGATTCAAGTATTTTATAGTAGATATCACCTAGGACTAGGGATACCCTATTAAAATCGTATTATTCTTGATATTATATTGCTTAATTTAATTTGTAATTCATTATAGACATAAGGATTAAGTTGAATGATAAAAGGATTGCTCACTAAGGACTTAGGAGCAAACATACTTGAGAACCGGTAATCAGTAGGGATAAAATAAGTCATTATAAGGTCAATTTAGGATCGTTAATAATTCAGAGTATTCACTGTCCATTTATAGCATGCTGTATTTTCTCTTTTAATTACTACTCATTAAAATTTGTTGTTATTTTCTCTTTTGAATTACAACCCAAACAAAACCCCCTAATCGCTTTATTTACTGTTTATTTCATTTTAATTTCTATTTTTCAAACCAACAATCCAAAACCCCAAAGATTTTGTTTAACTAATCTAGAACCAGAACTCTATATCGTCAAGCAGTCATTGAGATTAATACTTGGGGAAATTTTCCTTATTACTACATTGGTAGATTAGTACACTTGCTAATTTATCAATCATGTTTTTGGTGTCGTTGTCGGTGACTGTCAAAGATTATAGAGTTTACAGTTTTATTTTTAGTTGAAATTTTGTTCTCTGCAATAAAATTTTAGTTTTAATTTTATTTTAAGTTGAATTTCATTTTGTTATTATAAAAAAAAGTTTGATTAATGTTGCTTCATGAATTATTCTATACTTTGCTACTAATAAAGTGTCTGAGTTTTGTAGTCATGTATTATTTTGATACATTACCACCTGTATCTCCTGCATGTTGGTCACCTTATTCGGGAATCAATTTGGAATAGGCGACTAAATTTTTTAAAGCATATAAGAGGGAGGTAAGAATTATTATTAATGAATGTAAGGAAGCTAACTTTTATCCGGATAGGTTTATTTGGTGAGTTAAGGTTGGAAGAAGAATATGTGAAAGAAGAAGAAATATGCATGACATTAGATGAAAAAGATGCATTAAGAATACAAGAATTTGAGGTAAACAAGAAATATGGGGAAGGAGAAAGAAGACAACTTGAAGATGATCTAGTTCTTGATGAAAGTCCAAATTTATCAATTTGTGAAGATGTGGATATCCAAAAAGAAAATCTTCAAAAAAAGAGTATCCCTAAAAACTATTTTAAAAATAAGGCAAATGAAAGGAAAGAAATTGACAAAGTATTAGATGTAATTTATGCCTTGTTCACTAAAATCAAACTGAAAAATGATTTGGAAGCAACGTCATCAATATCTGAAGTTCATGAGATTGCTTCTGTCATACGGTGAACTGACTTGGGGGGTTTTGCTTTTTATCGCAATGTCGCGGATAGCAAGAGTCGCCACCGACTTTTCTTTTATCCAATAAGGAAAGGTGGAAAAGAACAGGAAAGACCTCAATAGATTTTGGGTTCGGGAGGTACATTATACAAAGGGAAGGTATTAGCACCCTTTGTATCCATGGTTATCCATGGGCTCTTAATTGCTGGATCACTTATATTTTTGTCTGAAAAGTGTTGGTGAATTGTTTAAAAATGTTTCGAAAAGAGAGTTTAACTTTGTAATGATTCTCGTATGAATGTATACAAAGTATTTATCTCGTTTGATTTTGAAAAACAGTTTAGAAAAATATAACTTGGTAATGATTCTAGTATGAATGTATACCAAGTGGTGATTTTCTAGGACTTGCAAAGTGTGAGGGGTGGAAAATGTTTTAGGTTATGATCCAGTAATTGAGAGTTATACCTTCCTAAGGTCGTTATGGGCATTTCCTATCCTTATGAGGGTAAAACTGTCCTTACTATTGAGAAGTAAGTAGTTTTATCCTTTGGATGTAAAAGGGTCATTGTAGGGTCATCGATAGGTCATTGAAGGCAACAGTTGTAAGGATACCTTAGCATTCGAAGGGACGATCATCATTTAACCGTAGGCTACACCGAAGGGTCATCGTGGGACGAAATCATATATTCGAAGGCAACATCCGAGGGACTATGATTTATTTTATGATGATTTAATCGAAGGGCCATTGCTAAGTGTATCCCCACATTCGCGGGACATGACCGTTATACCGTAATACCGTAGGGCAGCAAAGAGAGGTCCAAGATCACATATTTAAAGGACGTATTTTACAATCGATTAGGTAATTAGGATGAATCTCCACATTAAAATTAATACATTAAAATTAATACATTAAAATTAATACATTAAAATTAATACATTAAAATTAATTAGGTAATTTAGGGTGAAACTCCACAAGGGTATCCCACAAATAAAGTGGAAGACCTAGACAACAATCTTTTCCTGGGAAAGGTGAACCTTTACAAAATTCAGCAAACGGGTTAGAATACCAAATCGGGGTGCAATCGAGGATCACACCGCAAAAGAAACACAGCAACACAAATGTCATGCAAAACAATGTATGATGATAAGGGAACAGATCGGAGAAGCATAGCACAGAATAAACGAAATATAAGCGA
This sequence comes from Lathyrus oleraceus, assembly GCF_024323335.1. Taxonomy (NCBI): domain Eukaryota; kingdom Viridiplantae; phylum Streptophyta; class Magnoliopsida; order Fabales; family Fabaceae; genus Lathyrus; species Lathyrus oleraceus. The sequence goes on along the minus strand of NC_066584.1, from coordinate 47,586,837 downwards.
CTGTCCTGTTCGCCTCTGCCTCGCCTAGCGAAGGCCTAGCGAATACTCGCTACATGCTCGCTTAGCGATGTGCTAGCGAGCGGCTGCGGGTTTTGAATTTCAGAACAGTATGGTCTCAGCATGCTGCATGCCTTATTGCATTCAATTACAGAAATAATATGGTCAAACATTCGGGATATTCAGGCGTACTGGAATTCACATACAAAGTCTAATTCAAAAAAATTCAATCATGATGCCTTATGTATTTAGAGATTACAAATTGGAAGCATAAAACAATAATGATACGCAAACCTGTTTGCAATGGAGTGGTAATGCTGAATTGGCAAGTCACTTTTGGTATCGGGTGGAGTTGGACGGCGGCAACGGCGGTTCGGATGAGCGGCCGTCAGGGTTTCTTCACTCCGACTTCTCTGAGCTAGCGTTTCTATGCCAGGGTTTCCGTCCTTTTTCTGTCCTTTTTCGTTACTAAAGTGCTGGTATTTATAATGCTCTTTTTTCCTGACCTAATGGGCTCAGAGTGAAGCCCAGAATTTTCTGTTATCTGTCAGCTTCGCTAGGCGAGCGTGTAGCGAACGTTCGCTAGGCGAGCGTGTAGCGAACGTTTGCTAGGAGAGCGTGTAGCGAACGTGTAGCGAACAGGCCAGTTTGGGCCATTTTCTGGATTGGGCCATTCGTGAGCTGGGCCTTCGTTCCTTTGAGATCAGTGTCATAAAAATGAGTCGGAGTGCCCTGAAAAATGTATTAAAATATTAATGGGCAAATTTTGGGGTATGACAGCTGCCCCTGTTCAATATTCTTGAACCGAGAGAGTCAGAATGGTATGTACGCCATTCGTGGTCTGGAGGTGGAAGATTATTGAACACTTAGAACGCCCCAAAAATTTGCATTTGTCAATTAGTTAGTCTTGATGGAGATGGGCTTAAAGATGCCATCTAGGAAGTTTGATGATGAGAGCTTCAGAGTGCGTCGTACGTTAGAAGATATCTGAAGTCATGGGTGTCACTGGGTCATGCGCTAGACCGTATAGTGAGTCATTCATTAGGCCGTCGACTTCACTGGGGAGTTAGAATGGGTCATACGCCGCTGGGGATAACAGATCAGAATGGATCATACGCTAGATCGTATCTGAGTTGCAGAATGGGCCGTCTGTTAGGCTGTATCTGACGAAAAGTAGTCGTACGCTAGACTACACCTCGGGATGTACCGTACGCTAGGTAGTATCTGAGGAAGGAAGATCCGAATGGGTCGTACGCTAGACCGTATCGGACTTGTTGGAGGAGTAATATGTTGTGCCGAATCAAAATGAGATAAGAACCCGAATGAGTCATACACTGCTGGGGATAAAAGATCAGAATGGATCATACGCTAGATCGTATCTGAGTTGCAGAACGAGCCGTCCGTTAGGCTGTATCGTTACTGGGGGTGAAGGATCAGAATGGATCGTATGCTAGATCTTATCTGAGTTGTAGACTGAGCCGTCCGTTAGGCTGTACCTGGTGATGAAGGGGGTAGTCATACGCCAGACTACACTTCAGAATGTACCGTACACTAGGTAGCATTTGAGGGGATGAACATCCAAGCGGGTCGTAAGCTAGACCGTCTCTGAGTAGCAGAACGGGCCGTCCGTTAGGCTGCATCTGATAATAAAGGGGTAGTCATACGCCAGACTACACTTCAGAATGTACCGTACGCTAGGTAGCATCCGAGGCCTTGAAGGTCCAAATGGGTCGTATGCTGGACCGTATTGGAGTTGTTGAAGGTCGGAATGGATCGTACGTTAGATCGCATCTGAGTTGAAAGAGTCATATGTTGAGCTGAATCGGAATAAACCGTACGCTAGGCTATATCTGATAGTATTTGTATATGTTGTATTTGCAATAAATGTCTGGGATGGGCTTATAGATGCCATCACTAGGAGGACGTCAGGATGAATGTTGACATGGAGTGTATCTGAAAGATGTATTTGAATCCTGAACGTACTTGATGAGGATGTCCGTCTGAATAGACCTTTGTTTTGACTGTATCAGGGGATAATTAACCTGAAAAATAAAGTTAGCTTCATGCCATGTCCTGATGCATGAGATGTTTTATGCTTTCGAAAATAACTGCGAACGATGTATGCATGCGTATGCTGTGAAATGATGTAATGAATGAATTATGCATCTGAAAAGTTCTTCCTGAGGACTCTACTGGGGAAAATAAATCTCAATCTTCTGGTTGGGAGATACTGGTATCGATGACCCTTTCTTAGCCGGGGATGCTTGATTTCTGTCTGATGGTAGAAATGTTCAACAGAAGCCCGGCTGGGGGTGGAAGAGATGACCCATTTGTCTAGTAATGCCACTCTCTTCTGGGAATGACTGGCTTTGCTGGGGAATAGGATTAGCAACGGATTCATTGGAAAGCATGATTAGACCTTCTCCTCGATCCTGAAGTCCAGTAGTAATCGCTATTTCTATTTTATGCATGTATTTTTGGTAAACATCGATCATATCCAAATGCATATATTAATTCGAATTAAATCAATGGACGCTTATGCAAACAAAACAGAGAAAGTAAAACAAAAGCATTTTTTTTTTAAACTAAAATTATATTGATTTCGAAAGAGGGCCTATAAACAGGCAATTTGTGTACAAGGAGACAGAAATCCTAGTAAGAGGAAATTGTCAAGAAAACAAAGAGAAAGCTATGCCGAAAACGTCCTATTGACTTTAATTCCCCTACTGCCATTATGTCTTCAAGCCTCTCATCTCCTGCTGTCGGATAGAAGTGATTAGCTTGTTCAGTCCTTTGAACTTGGATGAAGCTGTCTGAGAACGGGACATAGTCATACGCTTTGATCCCTAATTTTTGCCTGGACCGCCTTTTCAGGTTTTCAACCCACCAGGATACCCCTTTTTGCCCAAGCCGCCTTTTCAGGTTTTCGACTTGCCGGGTGCATTTTTTTTATGTTTATCCCTAATTTTTTGCCCGAACCTTTTTAGTTCGCCGGGATGCCCTTACTTTTGCCTAGGTATGTCGACCTAGCGGGTCTCTTTTATGCGTAGTATTTTTTAACTATGTCTGCGTTCACGGGATGCGGGAAGTCTTCGCCGTCCATTGTAGCTAGTATCATGGCTCCACCAGAGAATACCTTCTTAACTACAAACGGCCCTTCGTACGTGGGAATCCATTTGCCTCTGGGATCACCCTGTGGTAGAATGATACGCTTTATTACCAAATCGCCAATTCGATATACCTGTCTCTTGACTCTTTTGTTAAATGCCTGGGTCATGCGCTTCTGATATATCTGTCCATGACACACAGCCGCAAGTCTCTTCTCATCGATCAAGTTTATCTGGTCGAGTCGAGTCTGAATCCATTCATCTTCATCTAAGCCCGCCTCTTTCATGATTCGTAGAGAGGGAATCTGAACTTCCACTGGTAAAACGGCTTCCATTCCGTAGACTAAAGAGAAAGGAGTTGCTCCTGTCGAAGTGCGTACTGAAGTGCGATAACCGTGAAGAGCAAACGGTAACATCTCATGCCAGTCTTTGTACGTCACCGTCATCTTTTGTATGATCTTCTTGATATTCTTATTAGCAGCTTCTACAGCGCCATTCATCTTTGGTCGGTACGGAGAAGAGTTATGGTGCTTTACGTTGAACTGCGTGCAGAGTTCAGTAATCATCTTGTTGTTCAAATTAGTACCATTGTCGGTGATAATCCTTTCAGGGATACCATACCGACAAATAAGACTATTCTTGATGAACCGTGCTACCACATTCTTGGTGACAGAAGCAAATGAGGCGGCCTCTACCCACTTTGTAAAGTAATCAATAGCGACAAGGATGAAGCGATGCCCGTTAGAAGCAGTAGGTTTAATCTCTCCAATCATGTCAATGCCCCACATTGCGAAGGGCCAAGGTGCTGTCAACACATTCAATGGAGCAGGCGGCACATGTACTTTATCCGCGTAGATCTGACACTTATGGCAGATTCTGGAGTGATGGTGGCAATCAGCTTCCATGGTAGACCAATAATACCCTGATCTCAGAATCTTCTTGGCCATCGTATGTCCACTAGAATGAGTCCCGGAAATACCGTCGTGCATGTCTTCCATAATCTCTTCTGCTTCCTTTTTATCCACACAGCGAAGCAAAGTTGAGTCATGATTACGTTTGTATAATACTCCATTACTCAGAAAGAACTTAGCGGAGAACTTCCTCAGGAATTTTTTGTCATTGATGGATGCCCCTTCAGGGTATTCCTGAGCTTCTAAATATCTTTTCACTTCGTGGAACCAAGGTTTTTCCCGTACTCCCTCAGTGTTAAGTTCATAACAGTATGCCGGTTCATCTAGTCGCTCAATGGTGATCCTGGGAGCTTCATTGTCCCATCTGACTCTGAACATAGATGACATGGTAGCTAATGCGTCTGCCAACTGATTCTCTTCTCGTGGGATATGTTCGAATGTAATCTCTTCAAAGTATGAGATTAATGTCATCACCCGTTCTGTTAAGGGATGAGATTCGGATGCTTAGTGTAACACCCTTCTAAAAAACCCCAAATATTTAATTAAAAATAACAATATATCAATCAGAGTAAATATGCAATTAAGGGTGTCACACAATCTCTTCACACCATTCACCAAAATAAATCGTCATGCTCTTTTATTATATCAAAACATAAAGCATTGCACAATACGCAGCGGATAGAGAACAACTCAATCATGCAAAACATGTAACACATTACATGTAAAATTATTCAACAATGTAAAACATCCCGTCCCGATGTTACATCTATCAGAGCATGACCCACTAAAGAGACTACACTAGACTCCAAGCACTAGCTTCTACTCAATCACTGCTCGTTACCTGAAAAATAGTTGTAAGGGTGAGTTCCTCAATCGATATAACAAGCATTATAAAATATCATGTCATGTTAAGTAATTTAACACATTAATCACCCTAATCATATCACACATTCAGTAACGGCACATCAACTCAATTATCATACTCAATACCAACACAACTCATACTCATACTCAATACCAACACAAACACACGTAAAATATTGGAATACATCCATTCATATCATACGCCATACATACATTATGCAATGAGACTCCATGCATGCGGTACCGACTATTCGTGAACATATAGTTCAACCTCACCGATCAAATCCAGATACGGCTACCAAGCCCACTAGTCCCACTCATTTGAGACCTAGTGACTCACTCACTAATTCCTCACCATGGGAATTAGCTACCACCCTAAGGGCCATGCTATGCACGCTAATTCACCTAGCATGCAAACATCAACAACAGTCCATAATGACTAACTCACTAATTCCTCACCATGGGAATTAGCTACCACCATAAAGGCCACAATATGCATGCTAATTCACCTAGCAATGCAAAATCATCAACAATAATCCACAATGGACATATGCTCACACTCTAAGCCATAACAGTCCATTCACAATTGCATACATAATATATACATCCTCAGCATTATGCATACCATCATACATCATCAACACATGTATCAAAACATCATATCCTGTCAATTAATTAATCACAGTATCAGCACACTCTACTAATACCTATACTGCTCAAAATAACGGGAAATGATCCCTACTATATCATACATCAGCTAAATTACATTACTCAGCTGAACAACCACAAACTGCACAACAACAGCACAGAAAAATCACAATTCTGCCCATACGCGTATTGCCTAGTCCCATACGCGTATGGCCCATTTCTCAGCCAAACCCATACGCGTATCACCTGCCTCATACGCGTATGCTACGCGTACCACATCCTCATACGCGTACCAACTGTCGCATTACGCGAAAAACCGGCGGGAAAACAAGAACAACAGAGCCGCCACCGTGCGTTATTTATCCCAAAAAGAGGGAAAGGAAACGCTCAGAGTAAACCTGGAAAAGACGTGGTCTCGCGACCAAAGAGAATGGGATCGGGAGTCGGTTATGCGAAGGGAAGGTATTAGCACCCCTACGCATCCGTCGTACTCGACGGGATCCACGCACAATAGGAAGGGAAATGGTTGCAAAAATCACTGCTCAAATACACACACACACTGGCTGAAGGAGACACAAGAAAACAGACTGAAACTGACTCGGCAGGATATCGCATCCTGGGCCTACTTAGTCTATCAAGCATAGACATCAGAGTCTAAGTAGTTCGGACTGGGGAAACGACACATGCTCGCTAGGACGTCGCATCCTATGCATACGTATCTCCTTTGGACGAAGGAGAATCAGAGCATTCGTAGCTCGGCAAACACGCACACAAATGAACACAGGCAAAGGCAAACGTGGAGCCTGAATGCCAATCACTGGACTTACATCAGCATCCGAACCAAAACACACGCAAGGAGGCAAACATGGAGCCTGAATGCCAATCACTGGGCTTACATCAGCATCCGAACCGATCAAAACCCACACTGGAACCCGAACGCCACTCGATGGACTTACATCAGCTTCCAAGCACACAACAACACAAAACAAAGACACAGGAAGAAGAAAGGTCTCGATTGCAACTAGGGCAAGAGAAAGGGAATGTCTCAATCGCAACAAGGGCGAGAGAAAAGAATTAGTGTTAGTCGTTAGTCAAACTCGACAAGACATCGCATCTCGTGCCTACGTATCTCATCTGGACATGAGAATCAGAGTTGCCGTAGTTCGGCTAAACTATTCTTGTTGGTTTGTGTTTTTTAAGTGGACGACGTCACTACGCAATCTACTGGATGCTCGACCTTTGGAGACTTACTCACCTGTAGTAGAAGGAGTTAACGTATCCTTAAGAGGGGATAATGTTTGTTTGTGTTTTAGGAAAGCTCAAGCAAGAAAGGAAGTCCTATACGAAGGAACCGTGCTACCTTAATTGACATGCAAACGAGACTACGCGGAGTCTAGCAAACCTAGGGGATACAATCACACCACACAAACATATACAGCATGAAATAAACACACCAACAAGGGGCTCAAACATCAGGGCTAGGCTTTAGTCGAGGGGTCATATCAACCTCAACAAACAAGCCTCTGTATCGGGGTAAGGTTAGCTCTTAACCTTGACATTGAGAGTCAAGGTGAAGCTGATGAAAGGTGAGTGAAGATGAGACTTCACAGCTCTTATCCCTGACCAGGGAGAGCTTCTGACAAATGAGCATGGGTCCAGAATGGGGGAACCCTTCTATACTCAGAGACTCTGACACAATGTGCACTGCACAAGATCTTGGGCTTGTGATCTCAATGCTACAACCATGTAATGGGAGCAAGGAGAAGACTCAACTGAATAGTGGGGGATAGATTGCTTATCCCTAACTTCCACCAATTGCCTCTTTTAGAGGACTTTCACCTGCTTGGCACGAAAAATAAACAACCACAATCATTGCCTCTTAAGGAGGACTTCAGACAGTTTGCCCGGTCAAATAGCAGACCGGGTCTCCAGACTACATGAAGTTAGGAAGTTATACCTCAATGCAAGTTGCTTAAGCAAAGCAAAGCAAAAGTTCACAAGGAACTGAGCAACTAAAAGTACCTGGAAACAGTCAAACACAGTTAGTACTCAGACAGACAAAGATAAACAGCAAGTATTAATCATCCAGACTATACAAACTAATGCACAACAAAGCAAGCTCAAAGCTCAATCCCAAACTTCACAACCTACAAAACAAAGTTATATTAGTGTACAAACATCAAACAACATCAATTGAATTGACTTGGATCATTCTCCATTCACATTGCACCTTTTCATCCTGAAAAATCAATCAAATGTTAGCAACTAGACCACTAGGCCAAGCCTAGGGTCCAAAGGCAAGAAAAATTCCTAAACAGTAAGGTATCTCTAACCAAACTCAACTTAATGTCAAACAAGAGCCAACACAATTAGTCCCATGTTCATATCATTCATTATATTTATTTCATGCACAAAACAAGGCAAACTAGTTCAAATGAAGCACCAAACATCCAAACAGAACTATTGCATTCAAATCCATATCACAACAATTCTAAAAATTCTCAAATAATTTACACCTAAACAGGGGACATTCCAGGTCTAGCATGTCAAATTTTAGCCTAATTGGACCAAGGGAACTATGTCAATGAAAATCAACAAAAACAGACACAATTATATGCTCCAAATCACAACATCAACACATGCAGCCACTTCAAAAATTCATAAATCCATGAAAACAATAAAGAAATGGATGAGACCAAAACAGGGATGTCATACAATGTGTCTATAACATTCCTACCAAATTTCATGATCATTCAATACCATATGAGCATTTCACAAAAGATCTACCAACATATGTCACATGAGCTTGCACATTTGACCAACAGAGATGAAAAATAGCAATCAAATTGAAAATGCCACATAAAATTCCACAAAAATTCACATAGCATCTTAACATGTTAATGAACATCCATGCAAAATTTCACATCATTCTAACAAGTCTAGGTCATTCAAATAAATCCAGCAAGTTGACATAATGAGGTGTGACACAAATTGTCACACCTAAGTTCCAAAATTTGTAACTCAATGACCAGGAATCCAAAATTCATAAAATGCACATGTAAATCTCCATTAACCAGTCCACAATCATCACAAAAATTTTCAGACATTTATTTGTAAGCATGAGAATTTCACATTGGATTTGGTAGAATGTATCAAAAAATAGCACATGTGAAACAAACCTAAGTCAAACATAATTCACACCATGCACAACTTCCATCAATAGGTCAAATAAATTCTAGAGTCAAAAACAAAGTCAACACAAAAATTCTCACATTTTTCTGATTTTTCTATGATTTTTTATGAATTTTTTAACATGTTAATGAATTTTTATGAATTAATTGAAATTTAGTAATGGCAGACTTGTAATTATGTGAGGCGGGAGCGGGAAACGCCTGATTCAAATTTTCAAACGGATTTGAAGATCTAACACACTAATCTTCATCGTTTTGCCCAGGAAAATTCCAGAAATCCTATGAACACATGATCCATGAATCCTAACCAAAATGAACAAATGGATAGCCGTTGGACTCGTCTAAGCACGAGGATCTCGAATATCAACTTAATTTCATCTAAAAGTTCCTAAATCTTGCAAATCGATGAAATTAGGGTTTCACATCGCATCTTTAAATCCAGATTTCCTGAGCTATAGTCATCTATTTCATAAACTAAACACATCACTGAACTCCACATGAGATGAACTTTAAAACGCATATAACCATCAAGCATTTTATGAAATTCGAAATTCACTCACCTGGAAATTGCAGCGCTGGAATTGGATGGATTCGTGTGTTTTGGCTTCAAACAGATGTAGCATAATCCTCAGGAAGGTGAATGATGCGTTCAGATTTGCTTGATTCCACTCCTAGTGCTCATAATCACGATTTGCCATTGATGATGAATCCTTGTACAGTCACGATTCCACACTCCTTGCCTTCCAATCTTCACAAACAGTTGGAGATGATGATGAGAGGAGTTCAAATCAAAAAGAAACTCGAAGATTGATCAACAATTGATGAAGTTTGATGAAGTTGAAGGTTTTGTGTTCTTGAGGAGATTGAGAGAATTGGAGAGTTTTCAGATCTGGTTTTTGGTGAAATGATTTTTTCTGTTATGATTAGATGATGATTAGGAATATATACCATTGCTTAATCACCACTTAACCATGCTAATTAACCAAATGGAATTGATTAACCAAAGATGTCATTTTCAAGCAAGGGTAAAATTGCCATTTCCACATGCCAGCTCATTGCCACCTCATGGACAGCTCACACACTCTCTAAGTGACATGTGTGAGCTGTTGCAACTTGTTTCACTCTCATTGGATATGCCATTCTCATTTTCACTATGTAATTGCACTTTGTCCAATTTTTGCACTTTCATTCTACAAGTCAAATTCCAAACCACAAGCCTTAGCCATGAAATGATGATTCCAACAGGTTTCAAATGCCATTTATGAGGTGTAGCAAAAATCCCTACTCAAAAATTCCAATTATTTCACAAGTTGGACAATTTTGCCCTTGGTCCATTTTAACTGTCCAGTTGAAATTTGACTTTTTGCATTGGCCACTTTTGAAGAAATCCAATTATGCACCATAAAAGTACATGTCAAATGGAGTTTGTGCATATAAAGAACTTGCAATCTGGACAAACCATGTGGAAATTATGGCCTCCTGATTATGGGTCATTTCTGAAATTCACTGAGCCTTAATTTTCCAACCATGCATTGGATTTTCAAGTTCTTGGACTTTTTGGAAAGGTGAGATCAAGATCTTCAACTTTCATGTTGGGAAAAAATCCATTTGAAACTTGTATGATGATGTAAGTTTGGGATCAAGAAGTTTCCATTTTTGGTAGTTAAAATTACAGGTCCAGTTTCTATTTTTGGAAATTTTCTGATTGGCTTCAAATTCTTCAATGATGTTGTTTGCCATGATACATGAGGCCTATTGGGACATGAATAAACTCTCTCAAACCAAATCCATCCATCAAAACCATAAAATCAACCACAGTTGACCAACTTTGACTTTTTTTAGGGTTTCTGACTGATTGTGCATGAGCTGATGACTTCTGAACATCCAACCCTTGACTTAAACACCTCAAATGGACCTCCAAGTCATGTGAACTTGTTGGACAAACCCTAAGGCCTTGGCTCCTTGAGAAATACCCTTGCTTGCTTGGTTGACTGATCTCCTGATCAGTTTGACCCAATCCATCAATTGAGCTTTGCACTTGGGCAAATGGACAATGCAATGTTATGCAGTGGCCTATGTTATGTTAATGACCTATTATGAAATGAATGTACAAAAAGATAGGGTGCAAATTTGAGGTGCTACACCAACAGAGACAAAATCACGTTCAAAACATCATCTTCCTCATCCATACGCGTATTGCCTAGTGCCATACGCGTACCAGACCATCTCATACGCGTATTGCCTAGTGCCATACGCGTATGACCAGAAACCAGATTTCCAGATCTGCTATGGTTTTCTCTGCTACGAGATCTCTCCAATTCCACCTTCCACAGTCCAATTCTTACACAACATTCGTTCATATCATCTAACACAATCATATTCTATTCAATTTCACAAATCCTAACATTATTACATCTAATTCTTACGAATTTCCTTCAATTATAATCCAAATTTCGTTCATCCAATATTTCACAATCTCAGCATACATCATTCTAATCAGAGTCAAATCAATGGTTTATCACTACCCAGTACATGTTATCCCATAATACCCATTAAACGATGATAAACCCCCCTTACCTGAGTTAATCCGGCAAACCTTCAGCTTCAAGCTCTTCCGTTCTTCAACCCTTGCTCTCTCGCTCTTCCTCTTTTCCCTTTTTCCTCTTTTCATCCGCTTCTCTGAGTTTCACGTAAAATCCCTTTTTACCAAAATGGAACTCTTTTCTTATTTCCAACTTATATATATTTTCCAATAATTATTATTCCAATAATAATAATAATAATCCAATAATTCCAATTATTTAATTAAATTAATAAATATAATATTAACTTAAATTAAATAATTATCTTATGTTTATCGGGGTGTTACAACTCTCCCCCACTAAAAGAGTTTTCGTCCTCGAAAACATACCTCAAGCGAATAACTCTGGATAAGACTCCTTCATCTGACTCTCAAGTTCCCAAGTCACATTGCCACCTGCTGGTCCTCCCCAAGCTACCTTTACCAAAGCAATCTCTTTACCCCGCAACTGCTTCAACTCTCGATCCTCGATCCTCATAGGTGATGTTTCAACAGTCAGGTTATCTCTCACCTGTACATCATCTACTTGGACTACATGCGACGGATCAGGAATGTACCTCCTCAACTGAGACACATGAAAAACCTCATGCAAATTCGCAAGCGACGGCGGTAAAGCGATACGATAGGCTACCTCCCCTATCCTCTCCAAAATCTGATAAGGACCAATAAATCGAGGTGTCAACTTCTTTGACTTCAAAGCTCGACCAACCCCAGTTATCGGAGTGACACGAAGAAACACATGATCTCCCTCTTGGAACTCAAGTGACTTCCTCCTCTTGTCGTGATAACTCTTCTGACGACTCTGAGCAATTCTCATCTTCTCCTGAATCATCTTAATCTTTTCCGTAGTTTATTGAACAATCTCCGGTCCAACCACAGCACTCTCACCGGACTCATACCAACATAAAGGTGTCCGACATCTCCTACCATACAAAGCTTCAAACGGTGCCATACCAATGCTCGAATGAAAACTATTGTTGTAGGTAAACTCAATCAAAGGTAAATAACAATCCCAAGCACCTCCTTTTTCCAAAACACAAGCCCTCAAAAGGTCCTCCAGTGACTGAATCGTCCTCTCAGTCTGACCATCAGTCTGCGGATGATATGCAGAACTCAATCTCAACTTAGTTCCCAAAGCCCTCTGCAAACCTTCCCAGAACTTCGATGTAAATCTAGGATCTCTGTCCGAAACAATACTCGGCGGAATACCATGCAAACTTACAATTTTCTCAATATACAACTCGGCTAATCTCTCTAACGAATAATCCATTTTGATCGGAATGAAATGAGCCGATTTTGTCAATCTGTCAACAATCACCCAAATAGCTTCAAAATTCTTAATTGTCCTCGGTAAACCAGAAACAAAATCCATACTGATACTATCCCACTTCCACTCTGGAATAGCCAACGGTTGCATTAGCCCAGACGGTTTCTGATGCTCAATCTTTGACTTCTGACAAGTCAAACAAGAATAAACAAAACTCGCAATTTCTCTTTTCATTCCCGGCCACCAAAATAACTTTTTCAAATCATGATACATCTTCGTAGCTCCAGGATGAATACTCAAGCCACTACGATGTCCTTCCTCAAGAATACTCTTCTTAAGTTCGGTAACATCCGGAATACACACCCGATTACCAAATTTCAAAACACCATTCTCATCAACTCTGAATTCACCACCTCGACCTTGATTCACTAGAGTCAACTTATCAACCAAAAGCACATTAGATTTCTGACCCTCTCTAATCTCATCCAGAATACCACTCGTTAACTTCAACATTCCCAATTTAACACTATTGTGAGTACTCTCACACACCAAACTCAAGTCTCTAAACTGCTCAATTAAATCCAATTCCTTAACCATTAACATAGACATATGCAATGATTTCCGACTCAATGCATCAGCCACTACGTTTGCTTTACCCGGATGGTAATTCAAACCAAAAATCATAATCCTTCAGAAACTCTAACCATCTCCTCTGTCTCATATTCAGCTCTTTCTGATCAAACAAATACTTTAAACTTTTATGGTCACTAAAAACTTCAAATCTTGACCCGTACAAGTAATGCCTCCATAACTTCAGAATAAAATACCACAGCTGCCAACTCTAAATCGTGTGTCGGATAGTTCCTCTCATGAACTTTCAGTTGTCTCGAAGCATAAGCTACAACCTGCTTATTCTGCATCAAAACACCACCCAAACCCAACAATGAAGCATCACAGTAAACTTCAAATGATTCCGACGAACTTGGTAATATCAGAATAGGAGCAGTAGTTAACCTTCTCTTTAACTCTTGGAAACCTTCTTCACATTTTGAGTCCCAAACAAACGCTTGCCCCTTTCTAGTCAACATCGTCAACGGTAACGCCAACTTAGAAAATCCCTCAATGAACTTCCTATAATAACCAGCCAAACCAAGAAAACTCCTTATCTCAGAAACTGACTTCGGAGCTTCCCACTTAGATACCGCTTCTATCTTAGAAGGATCAACAGCAACACCACCTCTTGAAATCACATGACCAAGAAAACTAACCTCTTCTAACCAAAATTCACACTTGGATAGTTTAGCAAATAACTTCTTTTCTCGTAGAACTTCTAAAACCACTCTCAAATGCTCAGCATGCTCTTCTTCAGATTTCGAATACACCAAAATGTCATCAATAAACACCACAACAAACTTATCTAGGTACGGATGGAAAATCCTATTCATATACTCCATAAATACTCCAGGCGCATTAGTCACCCCAAAAGGCATTACAGAATACTCATAATGTCCATACCTTGTTCTGAAAGCAGTCTTCTGAATATCCTCAGTTTTCACACGTATCTGATGATACCCAGATCTCAAATCTATTTTGCTGAACACACTCGCACCAACCAACTGGTCCATCAAATCATCAATCCTCGGCAAAGGATACCGATTCTTGATCGTCACTTTATTCAGTTGCCTGTAGTCCACACACAACCTCATAGTACCTTCTTTCTTCTTAACCAATAACACTGGTGCACCCCACGGTGACACACTCGGACGAATAAATTTCTTATCCAACAGATCTTCCAGCTGACTCTTCAATTCAGTTAACTCAACAGCAGACATACGGTACGGAGCCATCGATATCGGCCTAGTACCAGATACCAAATCAATCGAGAACTCAACTTCACGCTCTGGCGGTAATTCATTCACTTCTTCAGGGAACACATCAGGAAAATCACACACCACTGCTAGATCGCAAATCACCAGTTTATCTTTAGCCTCCAAATTCGCTAACAGCATAAACAACTCTGCCCCATCTGCTACTTCCTCCTTCACCTGCCTTGCTGATAGAAACAAACTCTTTCCTTCCTCAATCTCAGGAAAGATCATAGTCTTATCAAAACAGTTGATATAAACTCGGTTAAACACCAACCAGTTCATACCCAGGATAACATCAATCTGCACTAGTTGAAGACACACGAGGTCCATTCCAAAGTCTCTACCAAAAATACTCAAAGGACAATTTAAACAAACTGAAGTAGTAGTCACTGAACCCTTCGCAGGAGTATCAATCACCATACTACTATGCATCTCAGATATCTCTAATTTAAGTTTCACAGCACAATCCAAAGATATAAAGGAATGAGTCGCACCGGTGTCAATAATAGCTACAAGAGGAAAGCCATTAATATAACACGTACCTCGGATCAAACGATCATCTGCAGAAGTCTCAGAACCTGATAAAGCAAAGACCTTGCCTCCCGACTGATTCTCTTTCTTCGGCTTAGGACACTGTGGACTGATATGACCCACCTCTCCACAGTTGAAACAAGTCACAGTCTTCGACCGACACTCTGCAGCCAAATGACCACCTTTTCCACACTTGAAACACTTCCTCTCAGCACTGGTACACTCATGGACACGATGTCCAGCCTGACCACATCTGTAACACTTAACAGGGGCACTAGAGTCTCCCCCACTAGGCCTTTTCATCCCACTCTGTCTCTGGAAACCTTTGCCAGCTGCATACGGTTTCCCACGATCATTCTGATTCTTGCCTTTCCTATCAACCCTCTGCTGATAGCTCTCCGCTCTGGCCTTGGTATCCTGTTCAAAGATCCTGCAACAGTCAACCAGGTCAGAAAACACTCTAATCCGCTGATACCCAATAGCCTGCTTAATCTCGGGACGTAACCCGTTCTCAAACTTCACACATTTTGAAAATTCCCCAGTAGCCTCGTTATAGGGAGTGTAATACTTCGACAGCTCTGTGAACTTAGCAGCATACTCCGTAACAGACTGGTTGCCCTGCTTCAATTCTAAGAACTCTATCTCTTTCTTTCCTCTGACATCCTCTGGAAAGTACTTCCTCAGGAATCTCTCTCTGAACACCGCCCAAGTGATCTCAGCATTCCCAGCAGATTCCAACTCAGTGCGGGTAGCAACCCACCAATCATCTGCTTCCTCTGACAGCATATGCGTACCGAACCTGACCTTCTGGTTATCGGCACACTCAGTCACTCGGAAGATTCTCTCAATCTCCTTTAACCACTTCTGAGCACCATCTGGATCGTATGCTCCCTTGAACATTGGAGGATTGTTCTTCTGGAACTCACTCAGTTGCCGAGCAGCTCCCATTCCTACCACATTCGGATTTCCTCCCAGTACTCCAGCTAGCATACCCAGAGCCTCAGCAATCGCAGCATCGTCTCTACCTCTTCCAGCCATCTCTATTCTGAAAACCCAACAAGCTAAAACAATAAGTACTGATAGGGTTACACAACACCTATCCCGTACAGGGGAACAGAATAATTACGACTCGACTCGACCGACTATGCTCTGATACCACTAATGTAACACCCTTCTAAAAAACCCCAAATATTTAATTAAAAATAACAATATATCAATCAGAGTAAATATGCAATTAAGGGTGTCACACAATCTCTTCACACCATTCACCAAAATAAATCGTCATGCTCTTTTATTATATCAAAACATAAAGCATTGCACAATACACAGCGGATAGAGAACAACTCAATCATGCAAAACATGTAACACATTACATGTAAAATTATTCAACAATGTAAAACATCCCGTCCCGATGTTACATCTATCAGAGCATGACCCACTAAGGAGACTACACTAGACTCCAAGCACTAGCTTCTACTCAATCACTGCTCGTTACCTGAAAAATAGTTGTAAGGGTGAGTTCCTCAATCGATATAATAAGCATTATAAAATATCATGTCATGTTAAGTAATTTAACACATTAATCACCCTAATCATATCACACATTCAGTAACGGCACATCAACTCAATTATCATACTCAATACCAACACAACTCATACTCATACTCAATACCAACACAAACACACGTAAAATAATGGAATACATCTATTCATATCATACGCCATACATACATTATGCAATGTGACTTCATGCAGGCGGTACCGACTATTCGTGAACATATAGTTCAACCTCACCGATCAAATCCAGATACGGCTACCAAGCCCACTAGTCCCACTCATTTGAGA
Organism: Lathyrus oleraceus; assembly: GCF_024323335.1. Taxonomy (NCBI): domain Eukaryota; kingdom Viridiplantae; phylum Streptophyta; class Magnoliopsida; order Fabales; family Fabaceae; genus Lathyrus; species Lathyrus oleraceus. The sequence continues at coordinate 47,570,027 of NC_066584.1, read as the reverse complement.
CCTAGTGACTCACTCACTAATTCCTCACCATGGGAATTAGCTACCACCCCAAGGGCCATGCTATGCACGCTAATTCACCTAGCATGCAAACATCAACAACAGTCCATAATGACTAACTCACTAATTCCTCACCATGGGAATTAGCTACCACCATAAAGGCCACAATATGCATGCTAATTCACCTAGCAATGCAAAATCATCAACAATAATCCACAATGGACATATGCTCACACTCTAAGCCATAACAGTCCATTCACAATTGCATACATAATATATACATCCACAGCATTATGCATACCATCATACATCATCAACACATGTATCAAAACATCATATCCTGTCAATTAATTAATCACAGTATCAGCACACTCTACTAATACCTATACTGCTCAAAATAACGGGAAATGATCCCTACTATATCATACATCAGCTAAATTATATTACTCAGCTGAACAACCACAAACTGCACAACAACAGCACAGAAAAATCACAATTCTGCCCATACGCGTATTGCCTAGTCCCATACGCGTATGGCCCATTTCTCAGCCAAACCCATACGCGTATCACCTGCCTCATACGCGTATGCTACGCGTACCACATCCTCATACGCGTACCAACAGAGACAAAATCACGTTCAAAACATCATCTTCCTCATCCATACGCGTATTGCCTAGTGCCATACGCGTACCAGACCATCTCATACGCGTATTGCCTAGTGCCATACGCGTATGACCAGAAACCAGATTTCCAGATCTGCTATGGTTTTCTCTGCTACGAGATCTCTCCAATTCCACCTTCCACAGTCCAATTCTTACACAACATTCGTTCATATCATCTAACACAATCATATTCTATTCAATTTCACAAATCCTAACATTATTACATCTAATTCTTACGAATTTCCTTCAATTATAATCCAAATTTCGTTCATCCAATATTTCACAATCTCAGCATACATCATTCTAATCAGAGTCAAATCAATGGTTTATCACTACCCAGTACATGTTATCCCATAATACCCATTAAACGATGATAAACCCCCCTTACCTGAGTTAATCCGGCAAACCTTCAGCTTCAAGCTCTTCCATTCTTCAACCCTTGCTCTCTCGCTCTTCCTCTTTTCCCTTTTTCCTCTTTTCAGCCGCTTCTCTGAGTTTCACGTAAAAACCCTTTTTACCAAAATGGAACTCTTTTCTTATTTCCAACTTATATATATTTTCCAATAATTATTATTCCAATAATAATAATAATAATCCAATAATTCCAATTATTTAATTAAATTAATAAATATAATATTAACTTAAATTAAATAATTATCTTATTTTTATCGGGGTGTTACACTTAGTGTCCCATTCTCCTTTGATCTGACTGATTACTAATGCTGAGTCTCCGTACACACTCAAAAACTTGACCCGCCGGTCTATAGCAGCCTTGAGTCCCAAAATACATGCTTCATACTCAGTCATATTATTGGTACAATGAAAATATAGTCTAGCAGTGAAAGGCGTATGGTAACCCTCGGGAGAAATGATTACCACACCAACACCATTGCCCAATGCATTAGAAGACCCATCGAAAACCATAGTCCATCGGGATCCTAGTTCGGGTCCTTCATCCGGTCCAGGTTCTTCATAATCAGTAACAAGCATGACATCCTCATCTGGGAACTCAAAATTCATAGATTGGTAATCATCCACTGCTTGATGAGCCAAATGATCGGCTAGCACGCTTCCTTTGATTGCTTTCTGGGTAGTATACTGGATGTCGTACTCTGTTAGAATCATCTGCCATCTTGCTATTCTTCCGGAGAGAGCGGGTTTCTCAAATATGTATTTGATAGGATCCATCTTAGAAATCAATAAAGTGGTGTGATTCAACATATACTGTCTCAGTCGGCGAGCAGCCCAGGCCAAAGCACAACAAGTTTTCTCGAGCAGTGAGTATCTTGTTTCACAGTCGGTAAACTTTTTGCTAAGGTAGTATATGACATGCTCTTTTCGACCAGACTCGTCATGTTGTCCCAACACGCACCCCATTGAATTTTCTAACACGGTTAAATACATGATTAGAGGTCTTCCTTCAACTGGTGGCATCAGAATTGGAGGTTCTTGAAGATACTTCTTGATTTTGTCAAAAGCTTCTTGACATTCCTCATTCCATATCATCTCTTGATTTTTCCTCAGTAGCTTGAAGAGGGGTTTGCAGGTGGCGGTCAAATGGGAGATAAATCGGGCAATGTAATTCAAGCGTCCCAAGAAACCTCTGACTTCTTTATCTGTACTGGGAACTGGCATTTCTTGAATAGCTCTCACCTTGGCCGGGTCAACCTCAATCCCTTTACCACTGACAATAAAGCCCAGGAGTTTGCCGGACCTTACCCCAAGGTGCATTTGTTCGGGTTCAACCTCAACTTGTATTTCTTCAACCTCTCGAACAGTTTGTATAAATGATCGAGATGTTCCTCCTCAGTATGAGATCTGGCTATCATGTCATCCACATATACTTCTATTTCATGATGGATCATATCATGGAACAAAACCACCATAGCACGCTGGTACGTTGCCCCTGCATTCTTTAAACCAAATGGCATTACTTTATAACAGAACGTGCCCCATTGCGTCACAAACGTAGTTTTCTCCATGTCCTCAGGCGCCATCTTAATCTGGTTGTAACCTGAGAATCCATACATGAATGAGAACACCTTGTGTTGAGCGGTGTTATCTACCAGAACATCAATGTGCGGAAGTGGAAAGTCATCCTTGGGACTCGCTTTATTCAGGTCTCGGTAATCTACACACATTCGCACCTTACCATCCTTCTTTGGCACTGGTACCACATTAGCAACCCATTGAGGATAAGAAGTAACAGCCAGAAAACCTGCATCAAATTGTTTCATCACCTCGGCTTTGATTTTCTCAGACATTTCAGGACGCATGCGACGAACCTTTTGCTTAACAGGACGACATTCTTCCCTCGTTGGTAGTCGATGCACTACTATATCGGTATCCAGTCCTGGCATGTCTTCATAAGACCAAGCAAAAATCTCTACATAGTCATGCAACATCTGAATCAACCTTCTCTTGACACTGTTTTCCAAGCCTGCTCCTATTTTGACTTCTTTCTTGTTTACTTCAGTACCCAGATTTACAGTCTCAACTGACTCCTCGTGTGGCTGTATAGTCCTTTCTTCCTGCAGTAACAGTCTGGCAAGTTCTCCAGGTACCTCACAATCTTCCTCACTTCCATCCTCGGCTTGGTAGATCGTATTTTCAAAGTCATAATGAACAGTAGTAGAACTATTGTCAACAGGATCCAGAGTGGGTATGGATCTGCAATTCGTTACGTGAGTGTGTGTAAGAAAACATAGCTCGTTTGGAAGATGACAGAAAAGATAAAGAGCGCAATATTTGAATGCAAAAAGTCCATTGATTTATTGAATATGAATATGCTTATGAAGATGACAAAACCCTTAACAAATTAGCTATTGTGCCCCGGGCATAGACACAACGCTTGGAGAAGTTCAATTGTAAAAAAAAAACAAAAATTTGCAACACTAAAATAGACAATAACAATTACTCCTGACTAAAGGAAATCGGGATAGTGTCTTCAGCCTTCCAATTATTGAGTCCGTCACTAATTGTTGGGAAAATCCAGCTATCCAGGTCGCAATCGCTGTCAGCATCTTCTACAGCATTAATTTGACTCTTGTCAGAGCTGAACCCCAGGCCAAATTTGTCAGACTTGTACGGTACGTCGATCAATCGACCCCAGCCAGTACGACCACCATCTTCAACCACAGCTTGAGCGTCCTTCAGAGAAATCATAGCAGGAGGAGCACGAATAACCTTGGGTACACAGGAAGTTGGCTTAAGGACAGGATTGGTCGGAGGAACTACTTCAAATGACTGACAAGGAGTCTCAATGAATTCACCATCCATCTCGACGTATCTGAAGGTATGCACACTACTGACAATGTACTCTTCTTCTCCATACACGGTGACAATTTTACCCTCTGTGGGATATCTCAACTTTTGATGGAGAGATGAAGCTACAGCACCTGCCCCATGAATCCAAGGGCGTCCCAGTAAGCAGGAATAGGCAGGACGAATGTTCATTACATGGAAGGTAGTGTTGAAGACTTGAGGTCCTATCTTGATAGGAAGGACTACTTCGCCATGGACAACACTCTTCGCACCATCGTAAGCACGTACCACAATGTCACTAGGTTTCAGTTCAATGCTTTTACAATCCAGCTTATCCAGCACAGCTGTCGGCAGCACATTCAAGGAAGAGCCATTATCGACCAACACATGAGACAAAGTGATTCCCCTACACTCAATGGAGATATGCAGGGCTTTATTGTGATTCTTTCCTGCTGGTGTCAGATCAGCGTCGGAAAAGCCTAGGCCATTGTCAACAGCCAAGTGAGCAACATAATGTTCGAACTGATCGACAGATGTCTCCTGAGGTACATGAGCGGTCTTCAAGAATTTTATCAATGCATTGGCATGAGGTTCAGAAGATAACAGCAAGGATAACATCGAGATCTTAGACGGGGTATGCCCCAACTGTTCTACAACATCAAAATCACTCTTGCGAATGATTTTCAGCACTTCTTCCATTTCTTGTTTGGCAACATCTTCGGGAGTAACTTCGACCGGTGTCTCTGACTGAGAAGGATTGACTGGTTCCTTTCCTCAAGTTTCAAGGACAAGAGGTGAGATTTCTGGAGAGAAGATCCTTCCGCTTCGAGTAATTTTACTAGTCCCAACAATGCCACTAGTATTAGCAGCATTATCCACTTGCTTCACGCCATGGACGTAAACATCACCGCCATAATTCCACGGAATAGCTTTGCTTGAGGAATACGGGATCGGGCCAGGTGCAGTGATGATTAGGGGAGCAACCCTGGGCTCAGCAGTAATCTTCACAGGCGCCCTGGTAGCGGTAATCTTCACCGGAACTTTGGACCTAGCAATCACAGATATTTCTTCAATAGGGTTTTCCGCCTTAGGAATCCTTTCGAAGAGAACTGTACGATCGTCCATCAGCCGTTGAATACCATTCTTCAATTTCAAACAGTCCTCGGGCCGGAGTATGCAGAGATTGCAATCTTCAGCACAACCTGGAAATAAACCAGCTTGCAATAAATTCCTCTTTATGATCGGGAGAGGAGATGTTAAGTCCGCCACATTGGAAATGTGAGAATCGTCATCCATAGCATTAACAGTCTTGTCATGGTTAGGCATAGGAGCAGTGATGACATTAGGAGTCTCTGGAGGTTCAAACTCAATTTCTCCAGCTTCGATCATATCCTGAATCTTATTCTTCAATGACCAGCAATCGTTTGTATCATGCCCGGGGCTATCGGAGTGATATGCACACCTGGCATTGGGATTATAACGAGAAGAGGTAGTGTTGGGATTTGTAGGAGGATCTCTAAGGGTGATCAAATTTGCCTTTAGCATTCCCTGCAATGCCTGTGCCAAGGTCATATTGATCCTGGTGAACTGCCTTCTTGGCCTATCTTGTTTGGGCTGGAAGTTTTGAGATGGTGGTGCTGCAATCGTAACTGCCCCAATGTCGTGGTCACGGTTTTTCTTGTTACGACCCTTTTGACCGTACACAGCATTTGATTCGTTCCTCCCCTGATAGGACCTTTTGGTGCTTGCAGAGGTAGCCGAATGTATCTTTCCACTTCGGATGCCGCTTTTAACACGTTCACCTGTTAATATAAGTTCAGTGAAACCTGATGAAGAACTTCCCAGTAGATGGCTGTAGAATGGGCCGGTCAGTGTGCCCATGAACATGTCCACCAATTCTCTGTCAGTCATAGGGGGTTTGACTCTGCCAGCCAAATCTCTCCACTTTTGAGCATATTCTTTAAAGCTTTCTTTAGATCCCATAGTCATATTCTGCAACTGTAGCCGGGTAGGTGCTAGTTCAGAGTTATACTGGTACTGTTTATAGAAAACTGTTGCTAAATCAGTCCAGGTGCGGATGTCAGAGCTCTCGAGCTGATAATACCATTCCAACTGTGTGCCAGACAGGCTCTCTTGGAAGAAATGGATCCATAGCTTCCTGTCAGTGGTATGCGGCTGAATCTTTCTCACATAAGCTCTCAGATGCATCTGAGGACAAGACGCACCATCGTACTTAGTGAAAGTGGGGATTTTGAATTTGCGAGGAATGGTCACATCGGAGACCAGACCCAAACTTTCGAAATCCAGACCGGGCGCCTTCTGACCCTCCATAGCTAGCATACGTTCTTCCAGCAACTTGTACTTATCATCTCTTGGAGAGTACTGTTCATTTTCATAATCTTCATCGTCATCCTCAGGGTTGGAGAAATCAGCATTCTCTGTGAGAAAATTCTTTACCTTGAATTAATTTTTAATGATAGCAAATTGTGTGATCATCATCCAAATGTTGGTTGTGCATTGCATTACATGATACATGTGTGTTTTATTATGTTTTTCATCTCACTCTATTGTTGCATAACTGTACATATAAACCTACATTGATATTTCCCTTTAAATAACAATTAAAATGCATTTTATGTCAGTACGCATCGATACATGAAGCCTCTGCATCGATACATACAGCATGAGATAAATCACAAAACCTTTCTGTTCAGTATGCATCGATGCATACGAGTCTTGCATCAATACATGGAAGACAAAATACTCTATGCATCGATACACACGATCCCTGCATCGATACATGACAAATGAAACAGCCTGTGTATCAATACATACGCATCAGGCATCGATACATACTAGTGTAATAAGCACTTGCATCGATACACACGACTTTTGCATCGATACATGAATAATAAATTTCACCAAAATTTACATTACTTACAGTATGCATCGATGCACACTATTATGTATCAATACATAAAGTTGTTTTGTGGTATAACAGTAACTGTTTTTGCAGCATATAAAAGACAGGTTCCAACAGCAGTGCAAAAGGAACGAATTCATTGAGGGAAAACAATTGAACACAGATCAAAAGCAGTGTTGGAGCAATTGTTTGTGAGCACATAAAAACCTGAAAGAGACTTCATCTTCTTCATCTTCTCAATCACTTTTCTTCAAGAACATTTACACATAACAATTCTTGTTCTTTGGATTAAAGAAGCATCGAGATAACGTTCAGTGGTACGATCAAGGATCTAGCTGTGAGTTGCAGTGGAACGATCGAGGATCTAGCTGAGTCGAAGATTGAAGGGGGTTTCTAGGAAAAACCTACTGGTTTTTCCTTCAAGAACTGGTGTGTTCTTGAGGGTTTGGGAGTCACATTTGCAGAACATATTCAGCCGCAGCGTTGCGTTTGGAGATCGGGGGATTTCGCAAGCAGGTCGTGGAACCGGTGAATTGTTTGCAACTTTGTGCAGGAAAATCTTGATCGAGCTCAGATCAAGTGAAGGTTTATACAAGAAGAGGTTCTTAGATTGTAGAATTCTGTCTTTGTATCAAAACCTTGTATCAACGGATTCGGCAAAAATTGATAATCAAAGTTCTCAATTTCATTTGAAATTGAGAGGGAGACGTACCCACACGCGAGGACGACGTGGGGAACTTCCTTACCAAATCTCTGCGTATAGTATTCTTACCTTAATCTTCTTTACGTTTCAAAACTGTTTTGCAATTTCTGTTAGTGTGTGGTGATTGATCATTTTTCTGGACAGCAGTGATAATAAAACCTTTAGTCATACACCATTACTGTTTATCATCAATCACACACACACCAACTGTTTGACAAAACGGTTAAATTGATTGTGTTCATTGGAAATAGAATTTAAGGATAAGCGCATTCAATCTGTTAAAATTCTGTGTGTATTATCTCTGTCATTCTCATTAAAATCCAGCAACTGCACTTGCGTGTCCGGCTTTCTAGTAGCGGTTCAGAATAGACGGAAGTCGATTCGGGACTGCTTCTTTCCGCCATTTTTGAAAACTCTGATTAAACGTTAAATCCGTTAAATTTTATTTGAGGTGATCTATTCACCCCCCCTCTCGATCACTAGCCACACCGTCTAACAAGTGGTATCAGAGCGCCGGTTCGCTGGTGCTCTGTGGCTGCCTGTAACAGTATGGATTCTGAACCAAAGGGGGCGTATAATAGAGCGCCTATTTTCAACGGTGAAAATTATGGCTACTGGAAAGACTGCATGCGAGTTCATATAAATTCTGTGAATAGGCTAGTATGGGCTGCCATTGAAAATGGTCCTTTTCAAATTACAATGACAAATGCGGCTGGCGCCATAGTACCTAAACCAGAATCTGATTGGAATGAGAAAGATGAGAAAAAGTGGTCGTGTGATTGGAAAGCTCGAAATATACTAATTTCAGCACTTGGTGTTGATGAGTATTATCGAGTATCCCATTGCACGACAGCTAAAGAAATGTGGGACGCTTTAGAAGTTGCCCATGAGGGTACGACTGAAGTAAAACAGTCCCGCATTAACACACTTAATCAAGAGTTTGAGCTCTTTCGCATGAAACAAGGAGAATCTATCTCCGACATGCAAAAGAGATTCACTCATCTCACTAATAGGTTGAATGCACTTGGAAAACCTGTTTCCAATGAAATTGCTACTAATAAAATTCTGAGGTGTCTTAGCAGGGAATGGCTACCTAAAGTAACAGCTATCAAGGAAGCCAACGATCTAACGACACTTACGATTACAACTCTGTTTGGAAAGCTGGAAGAACATCAGCAAGCATTGGAAAGTCTTGAAAAATATGAGAACAAAAGTAAGAAGGAAAAGGAGAAGAAAAGAGACAAAGAGGGAGAGAAGAAGCCAATAGCTCTTGTGGCCTCTAGCTCTAAGTCCTCACGAAAAGAGCAAAGCGACAATGATTCAAGTAGTGACAAAGATTCGGATGATGAGGAAATGAGACATTTTGTAAGGAGATATAATAGATTCATTCGAAAGAACGGAGTCAAGCATTCCGACAAAAATCTCATGAAGTTTCGAAGACAATCTACAGATTCAAAACAGGAAGAGAATAAGAAGAGTAGAGGAAGAGGATCTTGTTTTAATTGTGGTAAATCTGGACATTATAAAACAGATTGTCCTATGAAGTATAAGGATCAAGGAAAAGCTCCACCAAAAGGGCACAGCAAACAAAGAAGAGCTTACATTGCATGGGAAAGTGATAGTGATTCATCAAGCACACAAAGTTCAAGTGATAGTGATGAATCCGCAAATCTGTGCCTTACGGCTCACACCAAAAATCTGTCCTACCACAAGAAGAAAAACAATGACAAAAAGGTAAAACAAGCCTATTACAATAATTTCTCCTCTATGTCTTTTTCGGAACTAAAAATAGCTTTTGAAAAACTGCATAACGAAGCTGTAGATGCTTTTAAACGACTAGCTTCCGACAAACATATCTTCTCTTTTTGGAAGGAAAAGTAAACAAAGCTGAAATTGATTTAGAAGCATTAAAAACTAGTATTGCAGAAAATTCAAAAACTATTGACATTGACGGATGTAGTAGAGTTAGGTATTGTGACGCTTGTTATATTTGGCAAAAAGAGGTAAATACTCTTAAGGTCAAATTAAAGAAAGCGCTACAACCTAAAATTACTTATGCCGTTGACTCTAGGTTGTTCAAGAAGTCATTGAATCCTCCATATGCAAAATACTCTTTTATTCTAAAGGATTCAATGAACAAGAAGCAACAAACACATCATCATGATCTATGTCATTATTGTTGTCATGCTGGCCATACCATTGAGAAATGCAAGTTTAGGAGATTTCTTGTCCCTAAAGGTATTTATCAATGGAAGCCAAAAGGCAACCATGTTAGCACTTACCCACTCGGACCCAATGAAAATTGGGTACCAAATTCTCTCTTTTGATATTGTAGGATGAGTGCCTTGCCTCCGTAAATAGAAGATGGTTTCTTGACAGCGGCTGCTCAAGGCACATAACCGGCGACATATCGCTTTTCATAGACTTCAAAGCAAAGAAGAAGGGATATGCTACTTATGGAGACAATAACAAAGGAGCTATACTCGGCAAAGATAGTGTAGGAAATCCCTCCACCACTACTATTTCAAATGTCCATTTAGTTGAGGGACTTAAGCACAACATGTTAAGCATAAGTCAATTGCATGACAAGGGTTATAAAGTTTTTCTTTCACAAAAACTTGCTGCATAATTGAACATGCTGAACAAAACATTGTGTTTAAAGGAGTAAAAGCATATAGAGTGTATAATAAGCGTTTACTTACTATTGAAGAATCTGTCTATGTTTCTTTTGATGAGTCTTATCCGAAAAATGTCGGAAAAGGTATTTCTTTTAATGACGCAGGGGTATCTACAGAAGACATACTCAAGGAAGCTGTTGAGGAAACTGATCAGTCCAAAACAGCTGCCCATGAGAAGGAGGAAGATACTAGTCATGAAGAAAATGAGGAAGAAAAGACAGCTGAAGTGAAAGACCTTCCAACAGCTTGAAAATCCTCAAAAGACCATCCTATTGACAACATCTTGGGAGACATTTCAAAGGGAGTAATGATTCGTTCTAAGATAAGTTTTTGTTCTCACTTCGCGTTTGTTTCACAAGTAGAACCTAAAAATGCCAAAGAGGCCTTGATTGATGAATTTTGGCTAATGGCCATGCAAGAAGAGCTTAATCAATTTTAAAAGAAATGACGTTTGGGAACTTGTCCCTCGTCCGCGAGATCATCATATCATAGGTACTAAATGGGTTTTTAGAAATAAGCTTGATGAAAACGGAGTGATAACTAGGAACAAGACACGTTTAGTAGCACAAAAGAAAGCACATTCTTTTAGTTCAAGTTTATGTCGACGATATAATATTTGGTTCAACTAACATACACTTGGTCGAGGAATCTTCTAAGGTTATGCAGGGTGAATTTGAGATGAGTCTAATGGGGGAGCTGAACTATTTCCTAGGACTGCAGATAAAGCGACTTGTTGAGGGTACAGCAGTATGTCAAATAAAATACTGCAGAAAACTACTCAAGCGCTTTGGAATAAATGACTCAAAATCAATTGACACCCCTATGCCTACCAACGGGAATCTGGATAAGGATAAACATGTTTCTTCTTATCTATATTATGCCTCACCTTGGTTGATGAGATTTGTTTTAGATTTCATTTATGCCTCGCAAGATTACATCAACAGAGGTAATATCAATCCTTTCTACAATTCTCCTACTGCTAAGTGGTTGTATATGTTAGAACAAATGTTCTTACTCTCGTTGATACTAATTTGGTTGCATTTATTGTTTGTCTATATTGTTTGAACATTACAATAATCTGACTTATGAATCCTTCTTGGGCATAACCATCATGACTTAGTGCGAAATGCATATCCATACTGCATCAAAAAGTCATTAAAATCTGCTTTGGCATCAGTATGCATCGACACAAAACATGTATGCATCGATCCATATACTCTGAATTTCAATTTTTTTAAACTGGTTCAGGATGTATCGATGCAGCCATCGCACGTATCGATACACAGGCCAAATGTGAATAATAGGCATCGATGCATGACCATTTGCATCGACACATACTGATGCTATTTGAATTAAATGCATTTCATCTCATGCTGCTCAAGTTGTATTTGAATTGTTGCATAATATATGGTTCAGCTTCTGCAATTCTTAAACTCGTTCTAATCCTTAAGTGCTTTTCATTTTATGTTTATCTCTTTTGTTATTACCCTTATTCGTCATTCTTTGTGAATGATTCTTTACTTTGATAGCTTCCCTCTTTGTGATTGATAGCTTGTTATCCATTTTTTGCCATGTCCTGTTACACTGCTACCTTGATAATTCTGTTTCCTCCTCTTTTTGATGTTGTCAAAGGGGAGAAAATGCAGATATGCACAAACTCAGGGGGAGTATCACACATCTTGCCAAAAATTTGCCATCATCAAAAAGGGGGAGTTTGTGAGAAAATTCTTTACCTTGAATTAATTTTTAATGATAGCAAATTGTGTGATCATCATCCAAATGTTGGTTGTGCATTGCATTACATGATACATGTGTGTTTTATTATGTTTTTCATCTCACTCTATTGTTGCATAACTGTACATATAAACCTACATTGATATTTCCCTTTAAATAACAATTAAAATGCATTTTATGTCAGTACGCATCGATACATGAAGCCTCTACATCGATACATACAGCATGAGATAAATCATAAAACCTTTCTGTTCAGTATGCATCGATGCATACGAGTCTTGCATCAATACATGGAAGACAAAATACTCTATGCATCGATACACACGATCCCTGCATCGATACATGACAAATGAAACAGCCTGTGTATCAATACATACGCATCAGGCATCGATACATACTAGTGTAATAAGCACTTGCATCGATACACACGACTTTTGCATCGATACATGAATAATAAATTTCACCAAAATTTACATTACTTACAGTATGCATCGATGCACACTATTATGTATCAATACATAAAGCTGTTTTGTGGTATAACAATAACTGTTTTTGCAGCATATAAAAGACAGGTTCCAACAGCAGTGCAAAAGGAACGAATTCATTGAGGGAAAACAATTGAACACAGATCAAAAGCAGTGTTGGAGCAATTGTTTGTGAGCACATAGAAACCTGAAAGAGACTTCATCTTCTTCATCTTCTCAATCACTTTTCTTCAAGAACATTTACACATAACAATTCTTGTTCTTTGGATTAAAGAAGCATCGAGATAACGTTCAGTGGTACGATCAAGGATCTAGCTGTGAGTTGCAGTGGAACGATCGAGGATCTAGCTGAGTCGAAGATTGAAGGGGGTTTCTAGGAAAAACCTACTGGTTTGTCCTTCAAGAACTGGTGTGTTCTTGAGGGTTTGGGAGTCACATTTGCAGAACATATTCAGCCGCAGCGTTGCGTTTGGAGATCGGGGGATTTCGCAAGCAGGTCGTGGAACCGGTGAATTGTTTGCAACTTTGTGCAGGAAAATCTTGATCGAGCTCAGATCAAGTGAAGGTTTATACAAGAAGAGGTTCTTAGATTGTAGAATTCTGTCTTTGTATCAAAACCTTGTATCAACGGATTCGGCAAAAATTGATAATCAAAGTTCTCAATTTCATTTGAAATTGAGAGGGAGACGTACCCACACGCGAGGACGACGTGGGGAACTTCCTTACCAAATCTCTGCGTATAGTATTCTTACCTTAATCTTCTTTACGTTTCAAAACTGTTTTGCAATTTCTGTTAGTGTGTGGTGATTGATCATTTTTCTGGACAGCAGTGATAATAAAACCTTTAGTCATACACCATTACTGTTTATCATCAATCACACACACACCAACTGTTTGACAAAACGGTTAAATTGATTGTGTTCATTGGAAATAGAATTTAAGGATAAGCGCATTCAATCTGTTAAAATTCTGTGTGTATTATCTCTGTCATTCTCATTAAAATCCAGCAACTGCACTTGCGTGTCCGGCTTTCTAGTAGCGGTTCAGAATAGACGGAAGTCGATTCGGGACTGCTTCTTTCCGCCATTTTTGAAAACTCTGATTAAACGTTAAATCCGTTAAATTTTATTTGAGGTGATCTATTCACCCCCCCTCTCGATCACTAGCCACACCGTCTAACATTCTCTTCCTCTGAATCATTCTCCGCCCCCTCTTCTGGACCATTCGGGATTCCAAACTTGACTCCTACGGCCTGTCCTTTACGCCTTCTTCCCGGGTTAATGAAACTCACAGCTTTCTTGTCTTTCTTCTTTTCGAGCAAAAGAGCCTTCAGTTCCTCCTGCCCCTTGGATAAGCTTAGCATCATCTCTTTGAATTGAGCATTCTGAGTCTGGAGATCTTTGACAGTTTGTTCGAGATCCATTTTTCTGTTTGCAATGAAGACCGTGAGAACATTGAACTTGTAGAATACCTGTTATGCAGTGTTATGTTATGTTATGCAATGCATGAAATGTTTTCAAGGACTTTTGGAATTTAACTTTGCGTAAATCACCAACAAGAGAGAAATGTTTATTGCTAATTTCTTTGATCAATGTTCATTACAAAAGGAATAATAATAAAAATACAATGAAAGCTCAAGTCTCCCAGGGGCGACTTCTTTTTGGGCGAAGATACGCATTGAGTCTTCGTTCCTCATTAAGCTGACTGGTAAGTTCTAACACTTTCTTCCTTTCTGCGACGAACTGAGTCTCGAAAGTATCCCTTTCTTCTCTCAACTAGATCCAGGATCTCTTTAGTTCCTCAACATTGGTAGGCATATCTGGATAAGGAATGATCTGAGGAGTACCTCCTTCAGCTTCAGGTTCGACAATCTGAGGTCCGATTGCAAGATATGGCATGACAAGTTCACGAGCTCTGGCGCGTACCCATCTGAGATAAGGTTCCATAGGAATAGAATTTTTCTGTCCTAACGTACCTCTCTTCACCATGCCCCAAGCTCGTACAAATCTTTGACGTAGGCCTTGGGAATCGTTGTCATAGTCGAACATGATGCCTTCGATGATCATTTCATGTGGACCATCTCTTCGAGCACAACCAAACTGTCGCAGAGCTAAAGCAGGATTATAAGTAATACCTCCTCTTATTCCTAGGAGTGGTACATTAGGGAACTCGCCACAACGGTCAATGATGGTAACATTTTCCTTGAACTAAGGACACCAACAGATGTCTGGGTGGGAGAGCGACATTATCCTTTGAGACCATTTCAAATTCTGCTCGTTCTTCAAGACTGATCGAGGAAGGTGCGAAACAAACCACCTAGACAACAAAGGTATGCAGCACATGAGAGTCCCTTGCTTCTTCATGGTACGAGTGTGGAGGGAATGCAAAATGTCTCCCAGCAAGGTAGGTACAGGGTTATGAGTGAGAAATATCTTAATAGCATTCATGTCTATGAATTGGTCTGGATTAGGGAATAACACCAAGCCATAGATTAGCAATGCCAGGATGTCTTCGAAAGCACGAACATTCATACCTTTTAAGAATTCTCGGGCCTTATTTGTCAGGAATTTGGCAAGTAAACCCTTAACTCCACTCCTTGTTACCCAATTAGCTTCAATGTCGGACTTCGTCATGTGTAAAGCTGCGGCAACTTCTTCAGACTTCGGAACCTTTTCTAAACCACTGAAAGGTATTTGATCAAGGATAGGTATCCCAAGCAGTCTGGAGAATTCTTCCAGTGTAGGTACCAACTGATAATCTGGGAATGTGAAGCAATGATGTTTAGGGTCGAAGAACTGGAATAAAATTCTCATCATATCTTCTTTGAAACCAGTGGTAACCAAATTGACAAGAGAACCATGTTTCTTGATGAACTGAGCATGATCAGGAAGTTCTGACACTAAATTCTTGAGTTGAGGAGAGATTGCTACAAGATTAATCCGAATGGTCTTCCTGGGAGCCATAGCCTTACAAAACAGAGCAAAGTTAAATCCTTAAGTCCTTGAAATGGTTAGTACAATGTTATGATGTCATGATGTTATGATGTTATGATGTTATGATGTTATGTAAATAACAGGCACAAACAAGTCACACAACAATCATTCCTAGGTTTTAAGGCTTGCATGAGTTCCATGGGTAAGTACCCTCCCCACTGAAGTTTGGTTGGTTCAACCTGTCCTAGAATAGTAACCGGGTTCTAAAAGGATCTCCAATCATTGACCTTCCTTTAAGTCCACTTCAGTGCAACACCAAGTGGTTGACCGAAGCTTCCCTAAAGTCCAATCTCAAAGAGTGTAGTATCGAGTCTCAACCAACCCCAGTCGGAACCGAAGTCAGTTATCTCACTACTTTCTAATGGCCAGGATGAGTCAATTAGGGTTCTAAAGGTCTGGTTAATGCTTTGATGACACCACGCGGAAGCCAAATTTTTCCTCAAGTAACATGAGGAACATCAGGACAACCAAAGTGTCACATTAACCGTAGCCATCATTTTAACCATTCCAGTATACGCCGGATAGTCGCGATGATCTATTGCTACTTACCTAAGGTACACTAGATCCGGGTGTAGGATCTTTCACTCAAGCATAGGATACCCAAGCAATCCCTTAAAAGTAAATCAAACAATTCAAATAAGTGATCGTGTTTTTTAAGGTAACCTCTCTTTTTATTTTCCCCAGCAGAGTCGCCAGTTCTGTCATACGGTGAACTGACTTGGGGGGTTTTGCTTTTTATTGCAATGTCGCGGATAGCAAGAGTCGCCACCGACTTTTCTTTTATCCAATAAGGAAAGGTGGAAAAGAACAGGAAAGACCTCAATAGATTTTGGGTTCGGGAGGTACATTATACAAAGGGAAGGTATTAGCACCCTTTGTATCCATGGTTATCCATGGGCTCTTAATTGCTGGATCACTTATATTTTTGTCTGAAAAGTGTTGGTGAATTGTTTAAAAATGTTTCGAAAAGAGAGTTTAACTTTGTAATGATTCTCGTATGAATGTATACAAAGTATTTATCTCGTTTGATTTTGAAAAACAGTTTAGAAAAATATAACTTGGTAATGATTCTAGTATGAATGTATACCAAGTGGTGATTTTCTAGGACTTGCAAAGTGTGAGGGGTGGAAAATGTTTTAGGTTATGATCCAGTAATTGAGAGTTATACCTTCCTAAGGTCGTTATGGGCATTTCCTATCCTTATGAGGGTAAAACCGTCCTTACTATTGAGAAGTAAGTAGTTTTATCCTTTGGATGTAAAAGGGTCATTGTAGGGTCATCGATAGGTCATTGAAGGCAACAGTTGTAAGGATACCTTAGCATTCGAAGGGACGATCATCATTTAACCGTAGGCTACACCGAAGGGTCATCGTGGGACGAAATCATATATTCGAAGGCAACATCCGAGGGACTATGATTTATTTTATGATGATTTAATCGAAAGGCCATTGCTAAGTGTATCCCCACATTCGCGGGACATGACCGTTATACCGTAATACCGTAGGGCAGCAAAGAGAGGTCCAAGATCACATATTTAAAGGACGTATTTTACAATCGATTAGGTAATTAGGATGAATCTCCACATTAAAATTAATACATTAAAATTAATACATTAAAATTAATACATTAAAATTAATTAGGTAATTTAGGGTGAAACTCCACAAGGGTATCCCACAAATAAAGTGGAAGACCTAGACAACAATCTTTTCCTGGGAAAGGTGAACCTTTACAAAATTCAGCAAACGGGTTAGAATACCAAATCGGGGTGCAATCGAGGATCACACCGCAAAAGAAACACAGCAGCACAAATGTCATGCAAAACAATGTATGATGATAAGGGAACAGATCGGAGAAGCATAGCACAGAATAAACGAAATATAAGCGACTGTCCTGTTCGCCTCTGCCTCGCCTAGCGAAGGCCTAGCGAATACTCGCTACATGCTCGCTTAGCGATGTGCTAGCGAGCGGCTGCGGGTTTTGAATTTCAGAACAGTATGGTCTCAGCATGCTGCATGCCTTATTGCATTCAATTACAGAAATAATATGGTCAAACATTCGGGATATTCAGGCGTACTGGAATTCACATACAAAGTCTAATTCAAAAAAATTCAATCATGATGCCTTATGTATTTAGAGATTACAAATTGGAAGCATAAAACAATAATGATACGCAAACCTGTTTGCAATGGAGTGGTAATGCTGAATTGGCAAGTCACTTTTGGTATCGGGTGGAGTTGGACGGCGGCAACGGCGGTGCGGATGAGCGGCCGTCAGGGTTTCTTCACTCCGACTTCTCTTAGCTAGCGTTTCTATGCCAGGGTTTCCGTCCTTTTTCTGTCCTTTTTCATTACTGAAGTGCTGGTATTTATAATGCTCTTTTTTCCTGACCTAATGGGCTCAGAGTGAAGCCCAGAATTTTCTGTTATCTGTCAGCTTCGCTAGGCGAGCGTGTAGCGAACGTGTAGTGAACGTTCGCTAGGCGAGCGTGTAGCGAACGTTCGCTAGGCGAGCGTGTAGCGAACAGGCCAGTTTGGGCCATTTTCTGGATTGGGCCATTCGTGAGCTGGGCCTTCGTTCCTTTGAGATCAGTGTCATAAAAATGAGTCGGAGTGCCCTGAAAAATGTATTAAAATATTAATGGGCAAATTTTGGGGTATGACAGCTACGAAACAAAAGAAAGAAAAAAGATGATGTGTTCTTTATGTCATATATGCCACCCTAACATGGAATGAGGCGTCAAGCTAATGACGGTAAGTGAGTGCTGCTTGGGAGGCAACCCAAGGGAGGTATTTATAGTTTTTTTATAGTCTTTAATTTTATATTTATTTTTTAGTTTCATTTGCTTTCAGTTGGTTTATTTTCTAGTTGTTTACTTTCATATAGTAATATAATAATTATAGATTTAGTGATTGTATGAAAAAGTACCCATATTGAATGTGTGTGTCCTCTATGCATGCTAACTCACCGAACTATTTTTTTATATACTTTTGAATGATCTGATTGGTTTAATTTAGCTATACTGAAGGTTGAGCAGGTTTACCGTAACTAGTTGAGAAACCCCATCCAACAAGAGGTACTATGTAGACTGTCATCTCTACCCAACATGGTGAGGATAGAAAAGGACAAACACATTAGTTCATCATGAGAGAGAATTTTGGTATGTATTTATTATTCAGAACTTGCGTACATTCTTTTCTGATGGCATTTGCATGATGACACACACTAAGGCACGTTGTTTGTTTTAGCCCCGAGCCTTTCATTCATCCCTTTTTTATTTTTTTATCCCTTACATAACCCCGTTGAGTCAATTTCCCTTTTGTTTGTTTTTAACCCTATGTCTAACCCTTAGCCTTATCATTCCACTACCCTACTTGGAGTAGAAGCATTATGTTTCAAAGATGTGTTGAATTTAAGTTTGGGGTTGCTATTGAAATAACAACAGATAAGTTTGGGGTATCAATTAGCAATTGTGGGAGTCAAATGAATACGAGTAGAAATTTTAAAAAAGAAAAGAAAAAGAAGTGAGTTGGAAATCAACAAACTTGATAAAAAAGAGAAAAAAAATGACAAAGTACTCAAAGCAAAGTGAAAATCAAAAGCCAAAGAGAACTGAGTTGAAATAAATATCCCCCATTAATTTTTTTAAATTGACATTGCCAATGAGAATAATACTCCTTACTCCAAGTCTTAACCTACTTTCCAAATATATCCTACCCGAGCCCCGACCCCATTACAACCTGCAAGACCTCAAAAAATGTGTGTATTGTGCATCTTGCCATCTAGTTAGAATTTATTCAAGAATATGGTATAATGTTGCATGCTGTGAATTTTGAGTGAAAACACATAAACACATGAGATTTGATGAGAGTGTGTAATGAGGTGACATGTGAAGCAGTATCATCAAGTGAAAATATGGAATACCAATCAACCATGGTAAACAAGCAAAGCTTAAGGTCATGGTAAAAGAGAACCACAAAAGATCCTAGAGATATGGTATTTTAAACAAATTTAATTTAATTTGAGTTGGCATGAGTAGTTAGTCTTAAAGTTGCTTAAGGACAACCAACAAATAAACTTTGGGATTGTGATCACTCATTATTTATGCTATAGCTATTATCATTTTAACAAGTGAAAGTATGCGTGTTATTTGTATTTTCCATATAGTTTGAGTGGTTTATATGTCAATTTCTTTAATTTCGTATTTGTGAATGTATTAATTATTCTGGATATTTTTTTTATCTTTTTGGGAAGGTTAACGTGTTTTGTAGGTTGGAGAATTGAAAGAAATGGCTGGAAAAGGAACGTGACAAATTTTCAGAAAGATTCACAAAGTCTATTTTTTAGCACATTTTACATCATGATAGACGCGTAGTATTTTGATCATATCTAGAGCGTCGTAACTCAGAATGATGTGAGACCGATGACAAACGAAAGCTAACATAAAAGGTTATAACTTTGATGAAGACACCAAAGGCTAATTCAAAACTTTATGCCCATACGCGTATCAACTTTCTCATACGCGTTCATATTTGAAAATATGTGTTTCTCTGCCCATACGCGTATGACCTGCCCCCTGTCACACCCTAATTTTGACCTTGAATTGCCGAATCGATACATACATCATAACTTTTACATCTTTACGTATCATAGCATGCATTTCATGCCTCATAATGCCTAAAATAATAGTCGAAATAAATTTTTGGATTTACATACAAACCGGTTGAATCTATTTTTAAATGTGTCAAATTAGTAGGCGGAAATTTTCAAAATTGAGCTTGCAGATATCAGTTTTATTAATCTACGTTTCGTGTAATTTAACCTAGTGTGCTCATTTTATTTTTCAGCTACTTTTTTGGTCACATTTTGATCATCTTGAGTGTTTTAACCATACATTTTTTTACTTAGAAGTTTGATCAAAACCTATATGTTTTCAAAAAGTTTATTTCGCGTTGATCATTGTGGTGTAGCCTTTTTAATTTTTTGAGCACTTTTGCGCCTGATTTTTATTCAATTTTTATTCTTTTATTTTAATTTTTTTAGTCAAAATAATCGGTATAATCATTTAGAATTAATTGATTATTTGGTTTGAATTTATGTTGTGTATTTTTGTTTTAATTTAATTTTTCAAAACTGTATTTTATAATTCAAAATAATCAATAGAAAATTAGAAAAAAAATCAGATTTTTATTTTGCCACTTGACATTGTATCATTGGGACTTCCCACTCAATTTCAAGCCAAAAAAACAGATCCTTTCAAAGAGGTAATTTGTGGCTATAAACGGGATAGCGGTTTGTATGTTTTCAAATGAAAAATCTCCAATTAATGGAAATAAGGGGAGGCCACCGTTGAAAAAGAAAGACGAGTTGTTGCCAGCTACTTGTGGGCCATTTTTTCTCTTTTCAATTTTGTCTTATAGTGAATAGAAAGGGAGTCCAAAAAAAAGGACTATACAATAAGTGCAATAGCTGAGTAAGAGGAAGGACCACATTGATACTATTGTAGAAAATTTTCCTTTTCTCTCTTCATTCCACCAACCCACTGATATCCCCTTCCTCTTCTCCATACACACCACAAACAGTTACTCTCTCTCACAAATAAAAGAACCAAAAAACCCCTAATCTCTCTTCGACCTTTTTTTCTTCTAAAAAATTGTAAAATTCCTCATTATCTTCATTCTGCTCACGCCAAAACCATTGCAACCATACACCATCCTTCTATCTTAAGCCTCCGTCGTCCACCTTTCATCCTTCCCGCATAAACAATGCCAGTCACCCTTACTTGTCTTCATCTCCACCCTCTTACATCCATAGCACCTTCCTCCACAACTTCATAACCGAAAGACACTACACAACAACTCTCATTCTCATACTTCCACCGTTCCGCCGCCACACTCATACAATAAAGCTGTCGCCAACGAGTTAAACACCTCACCATATACACCTCACATTAGTACCTCATTAACATATCTCCCTAAGAAATATCAAATGGAAAAGAAAGAAAACCAAAAGTTTCAGAATAATGGTTTTCTGCTTTTTCATGTTGAAAACCTACATCATTAAACCTCACGACAACTACACTAAGTCATTTTTTCTTTTCATTATATCACCATCATCTTACTACAAAGCTCTATCTAACACCTTTAAACACTTTCACCATGAAAATTTAATCACTTAACACAACCGAAATCGTTTCTTCATTTCCGCCATGTGAACAAAAACTCCACACCCCTTACGCTGGAACAATACTCGAAGTTCAAACAACTCAACTCAGCAGCAAGCAGCAACTTTCGGTGCAGTCCTCGATTCAGTAAATTTCAATCGTGATTTTCGTATGAATATGTTATTTGGTATATGTCATTTCGTTTGTGTTGTCCTATGTTTGGTGTTGATGGGTTGGGTTTATCATGGCTTCGGAATTTAAGAAGAATATGAGTAGTTTTGCTGTGCATGGAGTTTTATTTTGGTCAATTTTGTTTTTTCCCCATATCAGAAGTTTGTTTCATGTTTTCTTTCCATCAGTGCAAGTTTTGTTTCTTTTTTCTTTTAATTTTGTTTTGATGTTAATTAATAATTTAAGTTTTGTTTTTGTTTTCTTTCTTTATTTAATTTATTGGTATGTGCTAAAAGTTTGGCATTGGACCTAGGCTCATGTGACTTTTGTTTTTTGCACCCTATGTTGATTTTCTTTTTTCCTTTTTTTTTCTTTTGGTCAATGATAGGTGGATTTTCGTTTCTATCTCAATTACGATGCAATATGGTTGTAATAATAATAATAATAATAATAATAATAATAATAATAATAATAATAATAATAATAATAATAATGCGTGAGCTATTTGGGTGATTTGCCTCATTATGTTAAAATTGGATTTTTAATTTATGGACTCAATATTTTTATGTCATTATGCCGCCAGATTTGTATCGATATATCAATTGTATTTTTCCGCGTTATGACCTTTGCAAATGACATTCCATTTGTTGTTTATACACAAATACCGGCTTTGAGCACATTACTTAGAGTTTTTCATTCATTTCTTGACGTTTCGTTTGTTTTAATTGACGTTTGTGAGGTTTTACTGGATCACGGTTTGATAACATTTGCGTTGCCATTGTGTGAATTAAGCCTCACTTTAGGATTTAGTTTGTTGGGTGTTTGAGTGCATTCTCGTTCCATTCCATCTTGAAATGATACGTTCTATGTTAGCATTTATTCCGATTCATGATAACAAACAATGATCCAACGTCGTTGCATTTAAATCGAATTTGAACCCAACTTTCATTTGCCTTGCACATCCTTGCGTTATGTGACATTGATTCACATCCACACATCATGATCTTGTTCCATACACATTTCTTTTTGTTTTTACTTCTTTCGATGGCGTGTGTGTTACTATCTCATATCTTTTGGATTACTCTTGGGTCTTCTTACAACGAGACCTTTTTTATACACGTACACTCACTTATTTGCATTTGTTTGATTGTGTTTTTCTTTAATTATTTCATTATCTCATATTCCTATTCGACAAATATACTCCCATGACGTGTAATAATTTTATCACTGTATTTTTTATTGTCTATTTAGTTTAGTTTCTAACACAAGAATAAAATCAACCCCTTTTCAAAAAGAACAAAAATAAAAACTCGATCCAACATCGAGTACTTTTCTTAAAGACCAAAGCATTCAACCATTTCAAACCATTCTTTTCAATCCATTTCTACCATTCCCAATTTCTCAAACCATTCATCTTCAACCATTTTCAAACTCTCCAACCATTTTCAGTCAAACCATTTTGCAATTGCTAATCAAATGCTTGATCCAACGTCAAACCACTTTCCCAATTAATAATAAAAAATCACATAACCATTATTCAACACTTTTAAATAAAATGGATGAAAGGAATGAGCTGTAGTTCACGAGCTTCTGAGAGTTAGGATCTTAGATGTAGTTCTCGTCAATCCAAACACTCATCATCTTCAAATCAATTCCACAACACTTAATGAACATCGACTAACTTCGAGTGTGCTTTCTCAAGCCAAACTTTAAACCTTATAAAAATATCAAAACTCTTTCACAAATAAGATGAAAAGAGAACAGGGTGTAGTCCACGAGCTCCCGAGAGTTAGGAACCGAGATGTAGTTCTCGCCCTTCCGAACTCTCTCATCATCCTAAAATACTTCAAACCACTAAAATACTTTTTTCGCCACTGTGAGGTGCTTTGTCTTGAGGAAACGCAAAAAAAAATGTTTTGTCCATTTGAACGTGTGAGTAAGCTAGCGATGTTGCCCACGAATGTTGATTTATAAATCCATTCGAACATGATGCAAACGTTCCCTTCTCTAATTATTTTAGATAGCCAATAATGTTTTCATCGATTGACACAAAGTAGCTTTTGCTAAAATCGACCAACAAACAAACATTTTCTACCCAGAACTACATAAGCCTTGAGTTCTCTATTACACCCGGAGATATGTAGGAATATGATTTGTAAATCTTGTTAGGCACATTAATAAAAAATCCAAAAACATTTTCTCTTTTATTTTTGTTCTATTATTCTTTTCCCTTTTAATAACTCGAGAAGCCTAACATTTCTAAGCTAACATTAATGTGCATAACTAACCTAACGATTCCCGGAGAGTACACCAAAAATGTGGGGTGCTAATACCTTCCTCTTGCGTAATCGACTCCCGAACCCTGATTTGGTTGCGACGACCAATATCATTTTCGTTCTTTCTTGGGTTTTATCGATATTTCCCCTTTCCTTTTTAGGAATAAATAAAGTTTGGTGGCGACTCTATTCAGTCCATCTCGCGAACGTTCAATTGCGGTTCGCTAAGTCGTGTTCTCATTTTTTGAGATGTGACACCCTCATACACCATATACACGTATGAAACACCTCAAATATAAATTTTATCTGCCCCGTACACCCCCATACATGTATGACACCCCCATACGTGTATAGGCATCCAGGATCCCAAAAAAACCCAATTTCAAGTATTTAAAGCCAGAAAGTGATTTTTTGAGGTATAGACTGATTTGGGGACAAATTTTGACGGCAAAAACAAGTGTAGAAGGCTGGAAAACTCATATTTTTATGGTGGATCAAAATTTTCATGAGCTTTAAGTGATTGAAGACTTATTTCGTCTCTAGATATATAATGTATACAAATTTTACCATGGTTTTCTTTATTATTATGAGTAGCTAAACCCCCCAATGCTAGGGGGTATCCATGTTCTTGAATTTGTTGATTGTTATGAATTGAACCTTGTAATGGCCTATTTATCTTATTCTGATGTACTTTTATCTGAATTTAATGCTTTCTCTTTCGGTCAAATTGAGAATTGATTACGATTAACTGTTAGGAAGGACTTCCGTAGTAACGCTTGATTCAAGTATTTTATAGTAAATATCACCTAGGACTAGGGATACCCTATAGAAATTGTATTGTTCTTGTTATATTGTTTAATTTTATATGTAATTCACTATGGACATAAGGATTAAGTTGAATGATTAAAGGATTGCTCACTAAAGACTTCGGAGAAAACATATTTGAGAACCAGTAATCAATATGGATAAAATAAGTCATTATAAGGTCAATTTAGGAGTGTTAATAATTCAGGTTCAAACACCCATTCCTAGTACGCTCTACTCATAGTGTTTTCTACTCTATTTAATTTGTTGTTATTTTCTCTTTTGAATTAAAACCCAAACAAAACCTCTAATTGCTCTATTTACTTCCTGTTTCATTTTAATATCTATTTTCCAAATCAAGAATCCAAAACCCCTAAAGCTTTTGTTTAACTAATCTAGAACCAAAACTCTGTATCGTCAAGCAGTCCTTGAGATCGATACTTAGGAAAATTTCCCTTATTATTATATTGGCAGATTAGTACACTTGCTAATTTTACTATCATGTATGCAGTGCCATAGGTTTTTACTTGAACCAAGTTTTGAGTCATTATGGCATGTATGCATGACTTGTTTTATTTGAGATTGTTTGTTAGCTTTTTATCTTTATAGTTCCTTGAACTGTATGTTATGTTGTGGTATTGAACTGTCTTGGCTATTTTGAATGCATCTTTTTCCTCTTTTTTGGTTTGTACATGGGTCTATGTTGTGAATGGGTGCATGACTGCTTGTATGTATTTGAAATATGGATTGGATGTTTTGCAGCAAGCTTGGCATGTCACTTTATTGAATTACTTTTTTGCTTTGAACTTGCATATGACTGTTTTTTCTATGGACTGATGTGGTGTTCATGATACTTTTGTCCTGATTTTTGCAAGTTTGACATAGAGTCGTGACATGAAGGTACTTGAAGAATAGATAATACATGGTGCATATTCGTAATGATCATGATGGATGGCAATGAATTTGAAGGTGGCAAGAGGAAATGACTTGAAGATTTGAGGGAAATAGGTCTAGGAAGGAGTATAGAGTCAAGGTCAAAAGTCATGGTCTTTGGTCAATTGTTGACCAAACATCAATAGTTTGACCAAAAAGTCAACTGTTTGAAAAAATGCATGTTTTTAAATGTAATTTCATTGATTTCATCATTGCCTTGTTGTTGTGCTTGAAACTGAGTTTTGTATTGACTTTTATAATGAGATTTGAGTCCTTGACTTTATAGTTGACTTGTTCTTCAAGTAATGAGTAATTTGCATTCCCTCCCTTTTTGAATTTAAATTCCTTCTTTATTTGCCTCAAATACTTTGAATATGTATGGTTTAGGGAAATAACTTTGAATGATGAAATAGACTTCGAATTGGTCAATAAAGTCAACCTTCCAGGGTTGACCTGTTGACCAAAAGTCAACCTATATCCAAGGCCTTACAGTTATACTTCTTTCTAAAGGTTTTTCATTCTTTTTCATAAATAATAATAAATAACAAACCCTAGTGAATACACATAATGTATAATAGGACCTTGGCCCAATAGGATCACATGATCAATTAAATGATAATTCACATACTTGAGAAGTCAAATTAATCAGTTAAGTCCAAAACCATGGAACCTTGACCTAAAGTGGCATGTAGTGCAAGTAAACTGAATGTCAATGCTTCCTAAATGAATATCAGGTAAAAAAATGCATGCCAATGAATAAATCCATAATCCAGATGACTGAGAAAAAAAGGAGGGAAAATTTGGGGCATGACACCCGTTTGGTCAACCGGTTCTTAAAGCGATTTCCCTTTAATCAACTGATGTTTTGAGACTTGTTTTAGACTAACCCATTCTTGGAGTGATATTCCCCGGGTCAACTGATGTTCTAGGCGACTTGCCTCTGATCCATAGGGTTTTGAGGTGGTCTTGATTTTGGTCAACGTTGACGAATGATCAAGTTCTTCTCTGATTGCTCCTTGCTTGAATTTCCCTAACGCTAGGTACTGAATTGCAGTTAAAATTGTTCATTCAAAAATGGTAATTTTAATGCGATGCTTATGCATGTTGAAAAAATCATTATTAAAATGATATGGTGATGTACAACGAATGGACCACTGATCCAAACATAATGTTAATATTCAAAGTACGAAAGATAGTGTGAGAAGATGATACCAATATAGATTGTAGGCAAATCTCTAGGAGTCAGTTTAACACAATCTTGTTGTAGTATGCTTTCAAAATAAATTCTATGTTCAATAGGGTCTTTTAGGGTTGTAACATGGCCTTGTTCACGGTTTCTGAAAAAAGGGATATTAGGCTCGAAATTTGATTTTAACCCAACTCATTCTCCTTGATGATCTCTAGTCTATGTTTAGTTAATTCAACACACACATTTAACTTCCAAGAGGAATTTGAAAGTGGAGATGTGATGATATGATGGTTTGGGAACCAATGAGGTTTGCTCGAGTTGGTTGTCACCTATTTTTGTTTGGCAGTCACAAAATTTTGTTTTTGTCAAGAATTTTGGTGACCCTTTGATTTGATATGGTGATCACCTAATATTGTTTTTGTTTGTTTTTGTTGAGGATTTAAATGACCTATTTTGATTGAATTATTTTTCCTTTTATCCCTAATTTTTCTTGGATCACTTCTTTGAAGCTTTCAGTCTGCCGAGATGCCCTGTTTTTTTCTCCATAAGTCGCCTTTTTTGATGTTCGACTTAGCGGGATTTTTTAATATATTTTGTTTGAAAGATTGTTATTGCATTGTTGATGGTTGGTAAGGAACAACCATTTTAAACTTTTCGGCTTTTCACGACTTCTTCGACACTTCAAGATGTGTGTAAAGAAGAGTAAGTGGTTGATCCCTAGATGAGATGTTTCCTCTTGCAATTTGAATTCATACTCAAATTAACTGAACAAAACTACCCTGCCCCTGGTTAAGCGTAAGGGTTTTTAGTTCTGAAAGAAAGACCAACTTTTAGGCTCAAAGTTGTTGACTAAGGACTAACTCCTTATCTCTTCAACGTTTGTGGATTTGAAATAATGCCTTACATCATCAACAAGGTTTTATTCGAAATCATATCATCAACAATTTTGGGTATTTCGCTTTTTTTCATCCTCCCTCCAATCTTTACCAAAACAACAGTTTGATAAAGAAAATGAGTTGGATAAATATTGATATTTCTTTTTTTTTGTGCGATAAAAGAAAATGAGTGAATACAAAAAGGATTAATTTGAAAGATGCATGCTCATTTCATTAATATTACCATTAAATTAAATAATGTTTAAAAGCAAATAAATGTTCAACATGCAAGGAAATTTACAAATTAAAAAGATGAAATAACCAAATGATTGCAAGCGCTGAGGATGAGCTTTCTCGTCAGATCCATTGGCTTTAGGGGGGTAACTTTTCATACCAGATTCATGTTTCATTAACCTTTTGCCTACCCAAAGGTTGAGGTCGTCATGCTCGTTAGAGATGAAGCGATGATTTCCCGACTCTTTTCCTTTAATCTCTTTATGAGTTGTGGCCTCTATAGATGGGTTCTGCCCCCTTGCTATGATGTGGAAGATCTTTTCCACTAGGTGACTCTATAACCGTTTCATCAACTTTTACCATGCATTGATTTGAGTCAAATATTTTATCATTCTGAGTCGACCCATTGAATCCTAAGATGTCGTTGACGCTGGTCACGAAGGTTTTTACACCCTTTGGTGAGTAGAGGTTTCAAGGGTTTTGGGGATCCCTTGATTTCGTCAATATCCGAACATGTAATAAAAATGTTATGTTTGGGTCATTATCTTTAAAGATCAACAATTTGTTGTCAATCATATTTTTCAACCTAAACATAAAGGATTTACAGTCTTTAGTGATATGTCCAGGTGATCCATCATGGAATCTACACCTAATGTTATGGTCATACCCAGGTGGGTATAGATACACCATTGGATTGAGTTTTTTAGGAGACACCAAAAAATTCTAAATTAGTTGAGGCAACATCTCACTATATGACATTAGTAGTGGTTCAAAATGGAAGGGCTTTCCTCCTCGGTCATCTCGGTGTCTTGTTTGAGCGTGGTTCTAATTTTATGCCCAGTTCCTCTGCCTTGGTTGGGGAATAGGAAATGGCTGTTGGTTTGGAAGCACGGGTTGAGGAAGACATACCAGAGAAAGGCTATGAACTAGAAAATGAGTAGTCGCTGCATAGGGTTAACATTGACATGTGGTGAAATCGGATGGATGCAGAGAGGCAACCACTTCTGCTGCAACAACTACTGTGGGGGTTGCCCTCTCTTCTCAATACAGCTTACAAGGTTTCCATGACCAAGCCCATATGATTCTTAAATTAATTGACCTTCTCTCTCAATAATTCTCGACCTCATTGAAGTTCTTCGATAGTTTGTCGAGACATGCTTCACGTTTTGAGCACGTGTCGGGCAATCAACCTGTTATTTATGGACAAAAACTGGAATGAGTTTTTTGTTGTTGAAAAATGATATGCATGCATGATGATGAAATGCGAATGCATGATTTTTTTTATATGCAAGGAAAATGCAATACCATGTTACGTATGGATGCATGAGGGTATGCATGATATGATCTCAAAAGGTCCACATGTAGTTTCCATGGTAGAAGGATTCTCATGTATATCTTTAATCAATGATCCACCCATAGGTAAGCTCTAGGGTTACAAGTTCCTAGAGTCATGGGCCCTTCTTGAGGCATACGTCTCGCGGGACAATACTACATAACCACCAACTTAATCCTAAGGGTTCTTCTTAGACTTGGGAGTACTTCCTATCTCACACAATGCCAATAACCAAAGAATCCCTACAGTACCATGAGAATAAATAATAGATAACAATAGTAACATAAAAGAGATAAAGAGAAGAAAGTGGAAAAAAGCAAGTAAACAAAGTTAACATTCATTGCAAATAAAACTAAATTAGGCTTTACTTTATAGCTAAAGCGTATCCCTAGTAGAGTTTCCAACTGTCGCGACGCAAAAAAAAAAAAATACCTGGAGCGCTCAAACGCTGGAGATGATAACATAGTCGCCACCGAATTTTATTTATTCCAGAAGGAAACGGAAAATATCGATAAAACACATAAAAGAAAAAGAAAATGGTCGTCGCAACCAAATTCGGGTTCGAGAGTCGATTATGCGAGGGTAAGGTATTAACACCCCTCACATCCGTTGTACTCAACGAGAAACATTTATTTAGATTTGTCAATAGAATGTTAGCTTTCGTTAGTTATTTTCTTCTTATTATTAAAAGGCCTAAAAGGAAAGAGAAAAAGTCGCAAAAAGGATTTTTGTTAAGGTGCTTGACAAGATTGTGAGTCTTGCTCCTACGTATCCTCAGGTGCGATAGGAAACTCAAAACTATGAATTTTTTGGTAGCAAATGAGTGTTGGTTGGTTGATTTTGGTGAACAAATGTTTAGGTCACATTATAGCGGTTAAACGTTGCTTGTATACTCACAACGAGAGGCTTAAGCGTTTGTTTATATCACGGTAGAACGAACTAAAGTTTTTTTTGCTTGTGAAAAGGTTTTTGATCATAATTTTAAGTCAGAATGTACGCTTTCGCTGTCCCATTTGAAGTTAAAAATACTTTTTGAAAAATAAATAAGTTCTAATTGCTTTTAAAGTACTCTCGCCGTTTTTAAAATCAATGCCTAGTTTTTACTATCCAGTTCAACCCTCACGCTCTCGCGATTGTCGGTTCTCACCTTAGTTAATTTCCCATTCTCGTGGCAAAATCGTATTAAATAGCTTCTCACTCTTGTGACAAAGTTAATTAAATTTAAATTAAAAACCAGAGTCAAAAAGATTGTTTGAGAAAAGAAGTTTTACACCGATTATTATTAAATCCCGTCTAATTAAATTGTTACATACCGATACCGGTAGTTTAGCCGGACATGTTAAACAATGCAAACACAGACGAACATAAACAGATTAACAATAAAACAAACATGATTACAATAATAATAAAGCAATAACAATTGAATAAAAACCTGGAAATTGGATTAACAGAATATGCCGAATCTTGAAGTACTTGAGCAGTCCTCCATAGGTCGGTAGGATTCTGCTCCTTCGAAGTAATCGCTTAGACTAAATTAAATAAATTGTAGTAGGTCCTCAGTGTAGGAAACTACTACTTTGGCTAAATGAAAAGCGGAAAGAAAAAAGGGAAAACCAAAGCTCTGAACGGTAAAAGAAAATTAATGTTGCTGAAGAAAAGTAAAAGACAAAATAGAATTGTCGTGAAAAAATGCAGAGAGAAAAAGGTCTTCAAAGCTGGCTTCCAAGAGAAAAATTAAGCGTCCCCGTAGGTTTCCAACTTCCGTATTTTTATATCCCTCATTAGGTCTTGGCAGTTGAGAGAAACAAGGATGCCTCAGTTGAGTGAGGAAATCATGGGTAAGTGGTTGAACCCCAAGAATTTAGGCCTGTTGGCTCACTTCTGTTTGACTGTTTCAAGGCGTTGATCGTGGTCGCGTGACGTTTGTGATGAGCCTATGACGGTCGTCACAGGCTGGGCGTTCTGGTCGTTACATGCTTTGTGACGGTCGTCACATCCACAAAGTTTGTATTCTCTGTTTTTTTCCTGTTTCTCTGCTGCTTTCTCTTCTGTTTCTTCTTCTTTTCCTTCCTTTTCTATACTTTGGTCATTTAAGCATGGGGGTTGAAATACCTGCAAAAATAACTCGAACACTTGCGAAATAATCAAAATATAAATGAAAGTGTAACGATTATTAAGTGTAAATCAAGGCAAATATACGATGTATTTCCGCATTATCAAAAATCCTAATGCACAATGCACTAATCACAATCGAAACAAAAAACATAACACAATGCTGACAAACCAAACTAAACCGAATACACATAATATGCTCGGATCTGATTTCAGCGTGATAAAAAGCAACAAACAACAACACATATACTATATATTTAAATCATTACAGATTATTTACAATGGTCAAAACTAAAAATCTAGCATAGTCTAGAACAAATTGTGTCGAATGTACGGATCAAGTCCAATTTAAACGCAATGAAAACAAAGTACACATCACAATCACAATAGAATATACACCAAACATGGAAGCATAATCGCAAATAGATATATACACAACGCATAACAAAAATCGCAATAAAATATATACACAACGTGAAACAAAAATGCAACAAAATATATACACAATGAAATAACACTTTTGGACTGAATCCTTACCAAATGCAGAGTTTTTGTCGATGCTATAACGGATATGACTCTGTTTACAACGAGCTCGAAGGTGGTGCGTGAAGTGTTGTTGTTTAAAGGTTTGCACGGTGAAACAGAGGAGTTTTGCTTGATTTTTCCAATGAGTTTGTGAGGTGGGGGTGGTGCATTTGGATTTGTGGAGCAGTGTCGTGGATGGTTAGAGGTTGAAGTGGGAAGGTGGCTGATGGTTAGAGGGAGTATGGTTGGAACATTGAAGTAAAGGTGGTTGTGAAACATTTGGTGTGTACAAGGCGTAGAGGAAGATATGTGCGCAGGCAATCTTTTCATACTAAAGGAAATTCAAAAATGGAAATATGTCTGTCAGAGAAGGATTTCCCATGAAAGGGAGATAAGTAAGTGTTCCTTTGGAGGTCATGAAGTTTTGAAATTACTCAAGCAATCTTGTCTAATGAAAATTGTGTCACATGTTGGACCATGCTATGAAAAACTGGTTATGGAATTAATTGTCAATCTCTCTCTTGAGTGCAATAAGGAAGGAAGTGAGGAAGTTAGAAAAATGTATATTTGAAGGTGTTGTGTGAATTTCTCCCCAGAAGTCATCAATGACTATCTAGGTAGAAACAAGTTGACTGAATTTGATGAAGTTCCCTCCTTGGACAAAATTTCTCGAGTTCGCTGCAAATCAAATCAAGGAATGGCAAAGA
This sequence comes from Lathyrus oleraceus, assembly GCF_024323335.1. Taxonomy (NCBI): domain Eukaryota; kingdom Viridiplantae; phylum Streptophyta; class Magnoliopsida; order Fabales; family Fabaceae; genus Lathyrus; species Lathyrus oleraceus. The sequence continues at coordinate 47,537,269 of NC_066584.1, read as the reverse complement.
AAAGACCTTCTATCTACTTCTAAATTGAGTGTGAAATATGTAGTGCATAATAGGATTGGTGCATTCAACTAGGATCTCACTAACCAAGGCTCAAACATATCTTCTAGCTTGGATAAATTGATTTATCAAATTAGGACCAAGGCCAAAATCAATTTTGTGGAATATGTTTTTGACCAAACCATGAAGCATGCATACTCTTTTGCAATCAAGCTCCATATTGCATTTCCCTTGCTTAATCACAGGAATCATTCTGAAGAAGCATCCAAACATCATCAAGCCTACAAATGTAAATCAAGAAACCCGCTCCTCTGACCTTTGGCTATAGGCTATTTGAAGGGTCTCATGTCCCAGACATTGATCTGACTAAAAGTTAAAGACAATTTGATGATGTATGGTCATCTGTATTTTCTAAAACTACCAAACAAGATATGTTGTATGAGCTAGTTGAGATGTTAAGTGCTCTAGAAGCTTCAATCCCTTAAAGTCCAAAGAGAAGGAAGGGGGTAGATGAGCTGATCAAATTGATTCACCATGTGAAAGAGGTAGAAGAAGACACTGGATGTGAAGAAGAAGACTCAGACAGTGAAGAAAATGAGCAAAATTTTGAGTAATACATCTTGGGAAAGGAAGATACATGCCACAATGTGCCAAACATCTGGTAGGACAAATGAATGCTTGCTATAGTTATTTACTGGAAATTTGTTTTTTTGGCTAGTAATTTCTGGTGTTGTAATAACTATCATCTTTACACGGCCTGTACTGTAACTCCTATGGTTCAACATTTAGGATTTTCCTCTGTGATCTTATTTGCAGTAGCCTTTTCTATCTTGGTAGTGTATGTGTTGACATACTAACCTTTTCATGTTTGACATCAAGGTGTTATTTTGATATGCTAACCCTTTTCCAAATTATGGCAAAAAGGGGGAGTAGTTTGGTGTTGTTGAGTTAACACATGTATTTGTTTAGTACCCACCATCTCTGGTAAGTGCTAATGTTGTGCTCATATGTTGCCGCATCGGACAAGACATCTGACCCCTTTGATGTGAGATTTTGTGTTAGTAGAATGTTGCATATCTGGTTATTAGCTACTAACTGTTTGTCTTATGCATGACTAAGTATGTGAATCATTGCATGTTGATAATTGTTAGTTAGTAGGATTATATGCTACTAACTATGAGCTGATTGAGTGCCATGAATGACTAAGTTGTGAATGATTGCATATCTATCTAATTAATTTTAGAGCACTATTTTGTGTGGCATTTATGATGAATGCTACTAATTTTCCGTTGTTGAGCTTATCTATGATGTTTTGAATACTGCTGCTAATTGTATGCTTTGTTGCCTGTCACTTGTTCTGGTATGAGTAGGTTTTATATCTTGAAGAGTTGGTTTTCCATAATTTAGAAAAAAGGGAGATTGTTGTTCCTTTTGGAATGGTTGCATTTCACAAAGAAACAACATGGAGAAGTGTTCAAAGTGTTCAAGATTAATCTAGCATGCTTAAGCTGTATGGAGGTGCAAAAGGGATACATGTTGGACGCGATGTCACTACATGTTGGTACGACATCTGGGCCTTGTGCTACATGTCACTACTGATGCATTTTGGAAGACTTTATGGTCAAAGATTGGATAAGATTTTATTGCTAATTTGCTTAACAATATGATTAGGTGATTTGTTTGACAGTTGGATGGAGATTGATTCAGATTTAAATGAAGGTTTGAATTTGAATTTAAATTGAAACAAATCATATCTTGTTGGAGAGATTTATGGAACAAATAATATCCAACCGATTATGTATTAATTCTGGATGAAATTAAAGATAATATCCAAGTAGAAAAGCCCAGAGTTATCATGCTATATAAGGATCTCAAACCTACATTGGAAATTAAGCATTCACATTGAATACTTTAGAACTTTAGGATTTACAAGAGTCCTTGTTATTTTTATGTACACCACACCATCTTTCAATTTCTTGGCATAGTTGTAGGTTTGTCTAGTTAAGTTGCATATTCAAAATCTTTATGTACACCTCTATGTTTCATTATCTTGGCATAGAAGGTTCGTCTAGTTGAGTTGTAATATTCAACATTGATAATTAGATTAAACATCAATCATTAGGGTTTAGTGATTGAGAGAAGGTGACATGGGTTCACATATTTAGGGGGACTCCTAAAAAGAAAGTCACTGGGTAATGTTATGAAGAGGCATTGAACAACATAGGGTTTGTTGTTGCTTGTAAGAATAATTATACTAAGCTACTAATAGTTAATTTCCTTTCTTGGGTTGAAAGCCAACCCTTTAGACGTAGGTGTTGTTTGCATCCAACTGGGTTACCAATTGTTATGTTCTTTATTGCTTTTCTTCTCCATTATCTTGTACAACTTAATATGTATTATTTTTGTACTTCTGGTTTATCTTGTCGAACCAGTTGTCTAGGACATTTTGTTCGACATTTGTACCCTTAGGAACAAAATTTCATTGAGATTTAATTTAATATGTGTTCTTTCAGGGGTGTGTTCTTCCATCTTAAATTTTTTGATTATTTCCCCGACATACCTTTTCTGGTGTAGCATCAACCCTCTTGATGTGTTGAGAATTTCAATTCTTAGGAAATAGGATGGAATGCATAGATCAATCATCTCAAATTCTGACATCATGAGTTATTTGAATCTCTTGATTTTAGATTTTTTCTCTTTCAGTCAGAAGTAAATCTTCAACATATAAGCATATCAAAATTATACTTAATGTTGTTTCATGCACATACACGCCATACTCGGACATGCTTTTAATGAAGCCCAATTTCACTAGAAATCCGTCTATTCTTTTTTTTCCCATGCTCTAGGCGTCGATCTTAGGCCATAAAGTGCCATGTTCATTCTCTACACCATATATTCATTGTCTTTGATATTAAATCTTGGTAGTTGAGCGACAAAGAAAAATTCTTCAATTGGCCCATTTAAAAATTCGGACTTAACATCTAGGTGGAACATGGATTATCCCCTTACATTCGATATGACTATCACAAGCCTATCGGTCTTCGTTATGGATACAGGGGCATAAACCTCTGAATAGCCTAGACCTTGTCTCTACAGAAAACCTCTAGAAACTAACCTGTCTTTTGTTTTGTAATTGATCCATCTCGATTGTGTTTCAGCTTTAACATCCACTATACTTCAATAACCTTCTTATCAAATGGAAGTTCTATTAGTTTGCATGTTTCAATCCTTTCAATTGTGGCTAGATCTTCTTTCATTTTCTTTTTCCATGCCCTGTTCATTAAGGCTTTATGATGGTTGATTGGTTAAGCATCTGCCATAAGTGCCATATGAACCAAATCATCTTTTTTTTTGTTACTTCATTATTATTGTCTAGTTCATATTCTTGTTGCCTTCTTAAAATGTCCTTTTTTATTTTAGGTCTCCGATTCACCTTAACATTTGTAACTTCCACATATTTTTTAGATGATTCATCATTGTCATTAAGTGATAAACTGACTTGATAATTACTTGAATTGCTCCCTGAATGCCAATCATATGAGCTTCCCTAATCTATCATTATATATATATATATATATATATATATATATATATATATATATATATATATATATATATATATATATATATATATAATATATATATATATATATATATATATATATATATATATATATATGTATGTATACTAGTAGACATCTTTTAAGTGGTAAGGTCATAGGTTTTATAGGCACCGATTGCATGTTAAAAAACTAACATCATTGATGTTTTATTATCATCCAACTTCCTTCTCTTGGCATCAGGTAAATGGTTGTGACATAGTTTACCAAATAATGTAAAATGATGCATATTATGATTCTTACCACTCCAAATATCCTCATGTAATTTATTCTTTAACCTTCTAGTTGGACATTAGTTCAACACATATGTTATAATGTTAATTTTTCCCCAGAATGATTTGGGCATGCCTATTAGCTTTACCATACATTTGGTCATGTCCAATATAGTTTTGTTTCTTAGGATAAGCCATTATTTTACGGTGTATTAGGAGATGCAACTTCAGGTTGTATACCCTTATCATCATAAAATGACTTAAAGTCCTTTGATATATATTCACCACTACCACCAGCTCTTAAAACCTTAATTCTTCTATTGCATTGGGTTTCAACCAGAGCCTTGAGATTCTTAAATATATCAAACACTACACCATTATATTGAAACAAATAGATCCACATCTTTCTATTATGCTCGTCAACAAATGAGATGAATTATCTATTTCCTCGGAGAGATTTCTTCTCAAAAGGTCCACATGCTTATGAGTGGACAACTTTTAGCATATTGTTTGACCTCATTGATAAGTTGTCCTTAAATGATTTCATATATTTATTACCAAGGAAGCAACCATCACACATCTTGTCAAGCATTTTGAAAATTGGAAAGACTAGCATTATACCTTGTCTGACTAATTAATTAAAGGATCAAAAGTTAAAATGAAAATTTCTTAGATTCCATAGCCAAATTTTATTACACTACCTCACAAATTTCAAGCACTCTACCTTTATGGTATTGATCAATGTCTTGAAGGTCCTATTATTTGCAACTAGTGACCTCAATACAAGGATGTTGGTAGGATCATATAGTTCTAAGACATTGATCTACCTCTGTGGTATTGATCAATGTCTTGAAGGTCCTATTCTTTGCAAGTGGTGACATCAAGATAAGGATGTTGGTAGGATCATATAATTTAAAGACAATATTATTCATGATTATAGAGAATCCTTTATCTAAAAACATGCAAAGACTTGGTAGATTGCAATCCATTCATGGTACAAACATCACATCCCTAATGATTGTAGATTTGTCATCATTTCTTCTAATCACCATTTTCTCAATTCCTTCAGCATTTGACAATATTGCTGACCCACTAACAAAGCCTCTTGCGCAGCAGAAGCATGATGGCCATACTAGATCAATGGGCATTAAGGATATGCCTGATTGGCTCTAGTGCTAGTGGGAGATTGTTGGTGTAAGCCCTAGAGGCCAATACTTTTGGTACTTGTATCGATATGATGGATTGGAATAAGGAGTTATTCACCCAACTGAAATTTTCGAGAGTTGTATGAGATACAACTGGAAGGAGTTCCTACCTAAATAACCTAGTTTTGTGTAATCCGCCTACGCGGACTTAGAACGAAGTGAAATATGGATCTCGACCCACTAGAAAATCTTCCAACGGGATTTTCCGAATCAAATGATAAGGGTCATTTGTTTTGAGTAAAATAGTAGGAGCATATTTGATTAAAGGCCTAATTAAATATGTCAATGATACTTATATTTTCATTAATCCTTATGTAGATTACCATGACATCAAACACCTCTAACAACATCCTGCGATCAATCCTTGATAAGGAAAAATTATCTGGGACAAATTTTCTGGATTGGCACCGAAACCTGAGGATTGTCCTCAAACATGATAAAAAGCTGTATATCTTGGAGACATCTGTTCCTGAAGAGGAACCTCCTAGTTCTGCACCTAAGGCAGAAAGAGATGCTTATAAGAAGCATGTCGATGATACCAATGAAACTGCTTGTCTCATGCTAGCTACCATGAACTCAGAATTGCAAAAGCAACATGAGAACATGTCAGCGTTCGATATGATCGAACACCCAAAGTTGCTCTATCAAGAGCAAGCAAGGCATGAGAGGTTTGAAGTTTCAAAAGCCCTTTTTCAAGGTAAGTTAGCTGAGGGAACCCCTGTAGGTCCCCATGTACTCAAGATGATTGGGTATGTGGAAAACCTTGAGAGATTGGGTTTTCCCCTCGGAAAGGAACTTGCGACTGATTTGATCTTGCAATCGTTGCCAGATGGGTTCAGTCAATTTGTCCTAAATTTTACCCAGAATGATATGGACAAATCGCTTCCTGAACTGCTCGTCATGTTAAGAACTGCCGAGCAGAATCTGAAGTCAAAAGGGAAGTCCATTCTGATGATCGGAAATGGAAAGAGACAGAACAAAAGGCCCACTAAGCAGGGTGATAAAGGGAAAGGCAAGGAAGTTGCCAAACTCAAACCCACCGTTGCTGCTTTAAAGCCTAGTGGAGGCATAGCAAAAGAAGGCACTTGCTTCCATTGCGGTAAGACCGGACACTGGAAGAGAAACTGCCCAAAGTACCTGGAAGATAAGAAGAATGGAGTAGAGACTTCAACTTTAGGTATTTTTGTTATTGAAATTAATTAATCTACTTCAGCATCATGGGTATTAGATACTGGATGCGGTTCTCACATTTGTACAAATGTGCAGGGACTAAAAAGGAGTAGAGATTTGGCAAAAGGTGAAGCCGGCCTACGAGTTGGCTATGGAGCAAAGGTTGCTGCTTTAGCCGTAGGAACTTATGTATTGACTTTACCTAGTGGTTTAATAATTCAGTTAGAGAACTGTTATTATGTACCTGCAATTAGCAGGAATATTATTTCCATTTCTTGTTTGGACAAGTTTGGTTTTTCATTTATAATAAAGAACAATTGTTGCTCAATTTATTTGAATGATATATTCTATGTTACTGCACAAATGAACAATGGACTATATGTCCTTGATCTTGAAATGCCTATTTATAACATTAATACTAAGAGGATAAAACCTAATGAGTTAAATCCAACTTAACTTTGGCATTGTCGATTAGGCCACATAAATGAGAAACACATTTCCAAACTCCATAAAGATGGATTGTTGGACTCTTTTGATTATGAATCACATGAGACATGCAGATCTTGTTTAATTGGAAAGATGACAAAATCTCCATTCACAGGAAAAAGGTGAAAGAGATAATGATCTTTTGGCCCTCATACATACGGATGTATGTGGACCACTGAACATGCCAGCCAGAGGAGGTTTTCAGTACTTCATCACATTTACTGATGATCTCAGTAGATATGGTTATGTGTATTTAATGAAACACAAATCAGAGTCCTTTGAAAAGTTCAAGGAATTCAAGAGTGAAGTACAAAACCAACTAGGTAAGAATATTAAAACTCTTCGATCAGATTGAGGTGGTGAATATTTAAGCCTAGAGTTTGATGACCATCTGAAAGAGTGTGGGATCCTATCCCAACTTACTCCTCCTGGAACACCCCAATGGAATGGTGTATCTGAGAGAAGAAATCGAACCCTGTTAGACATGGTCCGATTCATGATGAGTCACACCGATCTTCCAAACTCTTTTTGAGGACATACACTATTGACATCAGTTTATACACTTAACCGTGTTCAATCCAAAAGGTTGAGAAGACACCATATGAGATATGGAGTGGTAAGAAACCACATATGTCTTACATGAAGATTTGGATTGCGAAGTTTATGTGAAACGACAAATTTCAACTAAGCTTGAGCCCAAATCTGACAAATGCTTATTTGTGGGGTATCCTAAAGAAACAAGAGGGTATTACTTCTACAATCCTTCTGAGGGCAAAGTGTTTGTCGCTCGAACTGGAGTTTTCCTAGAAAAGGATTTTATTTCCAAAGGAATCAGTGGGAGGAAAGTAGAGCTTGAAGAAATTCAAGAATCACAAGGCATTGGTACACCTATGGAGGAATTAGAGCAGGAAACACAAATAGTTGTGTAAAGAGCAACCCGCTCAAGTAGAACAAGACCAGCATAGGTCAAGTAGGATACGTCACCTACCTGAGAGATATGGATATCTCATAACAGATCAAGGTGATGTATTACTCATGGATCAAGATGAGCCTGTGACCTACTCATGGAATCTTCGTTTTGATGAAACAGTAAAACAATATGGATTCATCAAGAACGAAGATGAGCCTTGTGTCTACAAGAAGGTTAGTGGGAGCATGATCGTGTTCCTGGTATTATATGTAGATGACATATTACTCATTGGAAACGATATCCCTACCCTGCAACAAGTAAAGTCTTGGTTGGGGAAATGCTTTTCTATGAAGGACCTAGGTGAAGCAACCTATAAATTAGGAATCAGAATCTATAGAGATAGATCACAAAATGCTTGGCCTAAGTCAGAGTACATAGACAAAGTGCTGATAGGCTTTAATATGAATGGTTCCAATGGTTATGTGTTTTGCTTAAACGGTGGCACTGTGAGCTGGAAAAGTTCAAAGCAAGATACAGTTGCTGATTCTACAACCGAGGCCGAGTATATTGCTGCCTCAAGTGCAGCAAAGGAAGCTGTTTGGATCAAAAAGTTCATTAGTGAACTTGGCATAGTCCCTAGTATTGTGGATCCCATTGGTCTCTATTATGATAACAATGGTGCTATCGCACAAGCTAAGGAGCCTAGATCTCACCAACGATCCAAACACATACTCAGGCGCTATCACCTTATTCGAGAGATAATAGAGGAGATGTGAAAATATGTAGAGTACCAACACTTGACAATATTGCTGACCCACTAACAAAGCCTCTTGCGCAGCAGAAGCATGATGGCCATACTAGATCAATGGGCATTAAGGGTATTCCTGATTGACTCTAGTGCTAGTGGGAGATTGTTGGTGTAAGCCCTAGAGGCCAATACTTTTTGTACTTGTATCGAATTATTTGTTAATAATAAAAAGACATTTTCTTTATTATGTTTGATTAATAAAGTCCCTAGAATAGTTAGTCCGTTTAATGTATCAAGTATGACTTAATCATGAGATCACATTAAACATAAGGACACTATTCTTAAAGTATCCGTAGTCGAGCTTTATTGTGAAGTGGGATAACATTAAAGCATTAAGACTATTATGTTTGTAGACTGATGATCATATCTCATGGATCATGGATAAAGAGTTATCAAGTCTTAAACATAGGTATGAATATTAAGAGTAATATTTATACCGGATTGACCCGCTATGAGAATACTATATAGAAAGTTATGCAAAGTGTCATAAGTTATTCTCATGGTGATAATGGTGTATACCACTCTTCGACCTGAAACCACTATGGATCCTAGATGTAGAGTCGAGTGCTTTATTGCTGATCCAACGTTGTCCGTAACTGGATAACCATAAAGATAGTTGATGGGTACTCCACAAAGCATGCTGAGGGACATGAGTGTCCTAGATGGAATTTGCCCATCCTGCGTAACAGGATAAATGTCTATGGGCCCAATATTGAACTGGACAAGGATGACACGGTCTATGCCTTGTGTTCAATATAGACATAAGGGCAAAGGGGTAATTATACACATAATTATTATCACAAGAGGTTTTGTCAGATCACATGACATTTTCGTGTCTTGGGTAGCAGTGATGTGTTGCTAGATACAACTCACTGTTTATTATGTTAAATACGTGATTTAATATAATTGTCAACGTCGCGAAAACCTACAGGGTCACACACAAAGGACGGATTGATGAGAAATAGAGTAACTAAGGAACACCGTAAGGTACCGTGCACTTAAGTAGAATACGAAATATGGTAAGGTACCAAATACTTAAGTGATTTTGGCATATTATGAGATATGGGCCAAAATACACTTAAGTGGACTTTTTGGCTTGAAGCCCACACAAGTGGTTCTATAAATAGAACTCTTGTGCAGAAGCATTGTATGGGAATGCAACACAACTGAAGAGTTGGAATTTCGTATCTCTCTTTCTCTCACTCAAAGCCTTCATTCGTACCAGCTAGCACTAAGATTGAAGGAATCCGTTCGTGTGGACTGAGTAGAGACGTTGTCATCGTTCAACGTTCGTGATCGCTCTGTGGATTTGTATCCAAGGTTTTGATCGCTACAAGAGATCTGCACCAAAGGTTTGAATCGCCACAAGAGATAACGATTCTATCACTGATCATGCCCATTCGTAAGGATCACTAAATGGAGAAATTTTTAAATTCCGCTGCGCCTTGGATGGCAATTCTCCTTCACTATAAACACTGCAACCATGAATACTAAAGTGCCATCATCTAAACCATCTTAAACTATATTGTCTTCATCATCATAATTGTCTCGAGCCTTATAATTTCCTTTATTGTACATGCAATATAAGGCATACTGATCCTAATTTCGGCAGTTATAGCATGAATGTGCTTCTTGTCCTTGCTTTGATTCTTTTATTCGTTGATGTTTGATGTCCCTCCTCCTTTCTTGGAGGATTCAGGTTTACCATCAAGCTTCGTCTTCTAGGATCCTGAACCTATATATTTCTTTAATTTATCTTGAATATTTTTGACTTTATGGCTCTCGAGACCATTTCCTCTGTGGCTCTTGAAACCATCATTCCTCTTGAAGGTTCGAGCCTATATAGCATGTAACGACTCTTGCACCCCCTTTATTTCAGAAATCCCCAACTCGTATGTTTCTAGAGATCTTATTAGATTATTCATCTTCATAGTTGCTAAGATGCCAAATTCGCGTATAACAACTATCACATGATAAAAATGAGGTGTGAATGTCCTCATAACCTTTCAATCACCATTTTCTCGGCCATCACTTCACCATAACTTCTAATCATATGAATAAAACCTTGAATATTTGATGGATAGCCTGCAACAATTTCATACTTTTCCATTTGCAGCAATTTTCACGGTCTTCCAAGAGATTGCAACTTAACACCCTCCACTTTGTGACACCCTTCATAGTATTTGATCAAGGTATCCCATGCCTTAATTGCATTCTCAACATGAGAAATCCTAGCAAAATTTACAGCATATAGTGTTGCTTGTATTGAGTACGTAACTTTGTAATATTTCTTCTTCTCTTCCATGTGAACATTCTTATGTGCTTTAGTTACATTTGTTGCTAGTTTTTGAATTTCATTTGCAACTATTTTGAGCGTGTCTTGATAGCCAATAAAGACTTCGTATATTTGTGTCATCTCTTTCAATTATCGCCATCAAGGGTTGAAATTGAGTTAAGAGGTCATAACCACAAATCAATTTACTTGGTTGATAATTATAGGAAAACTCTTTAATCTATTTATTCTAAAAAATCAAGAATCGACTCTGACACCAAAACCTATTAGAGTAATAGCTTTCTAATTCTTTAAAAAATGAGGGGAGGAGAAAAAAAGAGATTTTATAGCGATTAAAGTGAGGATTACATTTATTTATGCTTGGTTCTTCATACAAATATGAGTTGAATTACTTATATATGATTATACTACTAAGTAACCACATAGAACTCTTTATGAACATTCTTTGGCGCTTTTGTTGCATTTGCTGCTAATTCTTGAATTTCATTTGCAACTGTATTTTGAATGTGTCTTGATAGCATATAATGTCTTCATTTGTTTGTGTCATCTCTTCCAATTCTCATCATCAAGGGTTGAAATTGAGTTTAGGAGGCCCTAACCACCGGTCAATTTACTTGGTTGATAATTGGAGATTTTTTTTTAATCAGATAGAACGTGTAGTATGTATCACATGTAGAACTAGTAGTAACCAATACAAAATTAATAGTAACCTTAATAGTAATCACATATGGAGTTAGTTTTAACTACCTAGCCATCATATAATTAATCGATCGTAAACAACTTGGAATTGATTAACTAACAACAATTCAAAAGAACAACTTATATCATTACATAAAGTTTGATGAAAACATATTATTTAGCACACATTTTCCAATATATAACTTAACGAGGTTCTTTAAATCTTGATCAATAAAACATATGTATTAAACATTTTACAAACATTAAGTAGTCATAATACACATCAAACATTTTACAAACATTAAGATAACATTCATTCATTACAATAAAGTTTATTTGATAAGTAAACACACTCAAACCAAACACACTTCTTCTTCATCTTTGTTGCTATTCTTTGATAAGATGAGCATCAATATCTTTTGTCACCTTTTCAGCAAAGACCAAGTATGAATCTGGAGATCCAAATGCAATATCCTCCTTTAGCTTCTCATATTCAAAAGTCCATTTCACAATCCCACCTATCACTTGAAATGTTGACTTAAAACTCTTGTAATTCTCACTCACTTCCCCATCAAATAAACTATATGTGATTAACTTATTTTCATCATCTATAGTCTCAATTTTTGCTTTAGCACTTACTTTTTTTCCTTCTGCAGGGGTTCACATTAAGTATTTAAAATCATAGTTGATTGATTAAGATAAAATGAGAAATAAATAGAAATTAGAGAAAAAGTAGCACATGTTAATTTTTTAATATAATATTTATAAAATAAAAGACTAAAAATGTTTACAAAAGATAAATGAAGATTTAATTACCTATTATATATTCCCAATATTTGATGGAACCAACATTTTCCCCGTCACCTTCATGCACTTTATTTTCATGTATTTCTGGAGATATATTAGGAACATGTTCAAGTTGCTTTCTAAAGATATTATAGAATTTATCAGCAGGTGCTTGAATCTCTATCTCAATCTCCACTTTCCCACTTAAAGCCATGTCTATATGTTTCTACTAATGTAGAGATATTTGTGGATGATTATTGATTACTTATAAGGTGAAAAAAACATTCCTTTAAATAGAAGATTGATTGTTATTTTATAATTCTAAAATAAAAAAGAATTGTGAGGATTTGACTAAAGTTAATAGTTCAAATGCTCCTCCACTCACAAGCACGTTTCGTATTACAGTACTATTTGACGAAATTAAACAAAATTATTGATTGGATTTATCAAACTTTTTTATTAATCGGACATCACAAGTAAAACAGCTGAATATATTATTTTTTAGGGATATAAGTTGACATTTATGTTGCTTATAGATTATGAAACGATTCTGGAACAAACATTCGCTTACAAAATATTGTTCTAGTCAGCCCCACGATAGAAGGCGTCATAACAAGTATCGCACATAAAGACGAGCTGAATAGAGGAGATCTCATTCTAGCCAAGGATATATAAAGACAAGGACATATGATTCCGATCTCTAGCGTATTTTCTACTCTAAAATATGATCGGATGATAATATGATTTAAATCACCAACATTATATAAAGCATAACACATGTTATTTTAGATACACTTTCATTTACATTCTAAAACCACTTTTTTGTTAGTCCAATAACATAGACGTTGGAGTGTTAATTTTGTAGGTCCATCCCCGCTCTATTGTTCTGGAAGCTCACTCCACAGTATCAAAACTTTGTTCTATTTTATCTCTACAAATTTTTGATTCCAATTTGGAACAATGATGCCGTATGTTGGAATCATCTTCTATTTTATCTCTTCACCACGATTTCATATCGTCGATCTTTTCTCTTTCAGATCACCGTTCTATCCTCTTTCAAAGCGTTAATCTCTTTCTCGTACATATCGTAAATCTAGTTCCTATTGTCATGGCAACAACGAAAGTCACTCACTCAACCACCGCACACAACACCAACGCCGCAACTACTGTTGTAACCAACACTCATGATACTGTGAGGGAATTTCCACTTTCTCCGTCAATTGAAAATGTTTCGGTCTTAGTCACTCCTCTTACGGTTACAAAACTACAAATTTAGCACCTTCAATATTTGGACAAGGGACCTTCCAAGATCTTCCAACCCCCCCACCTTCTCTAGAGTCGCTCCAAGATCAAACATCTAAGCAACCTTTATTGTGAACTATAATTCATGGACATTAAATGCTCTGCAGTTTCCAATAATTGCAAGATAGTTTAGGCACGCAATGGGAAAATGATATATTGAACAATGTCAATAACCTAGTGCAACATCAACATTTGCACTTCCTCATTGTGAGGATACTTTGAATTCAATAAAACTTACAGTTTGCGTGATAAAAGGACAACTCCGTACATGAGACTGTTTCACGCGTTGATTGGAGAGTCGATCCATAACCTATTCTCGTCGACATTGTTTCACAACACAGGAAGACCCATAAATCACCATGTAATAATTTGAGGAGAAAACACCAAATTATTCCTCATGGTTCTAGAGGAAAATGAGGAAGCCACACGCCAGAGGATGGTCGTCGTCCTCACCCATCGCCATCACACCACTCACAAAGGGAACAATGACATGGTGTTGAAGCATAAGCTAGTAATCTAAATAGAAACTCGTATTCAAAATGGACCCTTGATAGCCAGATCGTCATATCTCTTAAACCCCATCCCAAAGACGAACATATTCAAATGAGACTACTATCACCCTCGGGGAGTCGTAAAATGAAAGAAGTTCATGTCAAACCTTAGAGAAGTTGTAATGACGTGGTTCAAGGCCCTCTTAGACGAAAGCATAAGTTCTTGGAAAGAGTTGTATGACTCCTTCACCACCCAATTGACAATGAAAATATGAAATTCCACCACCATAGTCGTGTTAAGTTGGATTCAACGGAAAATAGGGAAACCTTGCAAGAGTACATCGAACAATTTACAAAGGTAGTGGTAAGAGTGCGGGGGGCAGGCGATTGTTTGAAATGTTCGATATTCAAGAAGGGGTTGAGGCAGAATAGTAAGTTTCATGAAAATATAGGGTTGTAGGGAGTATGTAGCCTAAATGACATGTTTTATAGGGTGCAACCCTATATTAATTATGAGGAAGATCTCATAGGTAAAGAACGAGTGAAGGATCCGAGGAGAAGGGAACCCAAGACACACCGGACGATTGAGAAAGACTCCAACCGTTGTTAAGATGAAATGGACCCATGACCCTGAGCTAGGTTCTCATCATACATTCACTTGAACACATTAAGGGAGAAATTTTGGTAAAAATGTGCAAACACCAACTTTAAATAAGTCGGGATTAAGAAACCTTATCAGGTCAAGGAGTCGGACAAGAAAGAAAAATCAAAGTACTTCCATTTTCATAAAAGTCATGACCACTATGAGTGCAACTTTCCATTATATGTATTTTGTATGATGTCAAAACTATGATACTTTCGTATTTATGTATATTTGACGGTATCCTCTGAGTCTAACTGGGCATATTAGCATTAGGAAGCATAACAACATGTTGGAAAAGGTTTAGAAAAGGTTCATGCATCAAAGAAAAGGCTTCATGCATCACAAACTGTTTTTTATGTGAAAAAAAAGTCTATCTGTCGACACATACATGTTATAGGTCGAAACATAGAAGCATTTTTTTCTATAGGTCGACATATACGAGCTTCGGGTCGGTATATGTAACTCATTTTTAAAGCCTGTAAGTTTATGTTTGATGTTCCACCTCCATAGGTTGACACATGCATCGTATCTGCCAACACATGACTTATATAGGTCGATACATACATTAAAAATCTTTAAATTTTTCATTCCATTCTAATCCTTTTGAAATCCTTTTGCTTCATACTTTCCCACATGTATATACTTCATGCATTCATCATTTCTAGTAAGGTTCTAGAGTAAACCTACACGAAACCGAGATTTCAAAGTATTCTCATCATCTTCAACCTCATTTTATGCATACACACAAACAAACTACACATAATCATTCTTTGTTTGGGTGTCATCTAGAATCGGTTGATGACGTCCAATTTTGATTGATTGAATTGTAAATTGGGTTGAGATCTTTGAGGGTTTCAAATAAGAAAATCAAGTTGGACTTTTCCTTCAAGATCAATTAGGGATTTGAAGGTTCTGGACAAGGTTATGCATTTTGGATCCGATTGAGTGAAGGCTTTTAAGAACTGAAGCTTCTTGCAAATGAGTTGCGTGGGACGGTGGATCATATTGGTAAATCTTGGGTTACAATAATTTGAAATTTGGATTCGATCGAGTGAAGGATTTGAAGAACGGAAGGTTCTTGCAAACGAGTAGCGCGAGACGGTGAATCAAATTGTCATTGTTGGGTTACTTGATCAAGCTTTGGTCAAGGGAAGAGAAAGTTTCAGAATCAATATCAAACTTAGGGTTTGTATGGTTCCATTGCTACATTTCTCTTGTATTCTACTTTTGCAAAGTAAGTTTAATTTCATTATCTCAATTCGAGTTCGAATTGAGGACGGACGTACCCATAACGAGGTCGATTGGGGAACCTAAACAAATTCTTGTGTACTTTCTCTCTCTCTCTCTCTCTCTCTCTCTCTCTCTCTCTCTATCTATCTATCTATCTATCTATCTATCTATCTATCTATCTATCTATCTATCTATATATATATATATATATATATATATATATATATATATATATTATTTTTCACTTGCAAATTATTGAATTCATCGATTATGCAATCAATACGATTGGATAAATTTTTTATAAACCTTTTGAAATGGATTTTATTGAGGTGATCACAATCCTTTAGATTATGGTTGGATTTGAAGATCAACAAAACTATACATAATTCTAGACAAAATCAATTGCACACAAGGTGTTCGATAATTTGACTAAATAATATTTTTGTGTGTTTATCATTGGAAATAGTCTATACTTTTAGCATTGCATTCAATTGATTTTGGTTGACAATTTGTTGATTAATTTGTTGTCATTATCATCACTTTGATTCAACATACGCATATTTGAGTTTTTTTTATAGAGGTTCGATCTGAGTTCCTTCCGCTCGCCATAAATTTGTCAAAACAATTTTTGTTAAAAAAATTTACCTTGTGATCTATTCACCCCCCTCTAGATCAAAACATATCGTTTAACAACCATAACACCGAAAAATGCAACCACACTACTACAAAAACCGCATGCTATGTCTGACGCGGATGGAATTTTACCTCGGTGATACAAGCGAGGTAACGAAGGGCGTTATAAAAATTTGCAACTTTACCCCTCAGTTTTTGAATAACCGAGGGGATAGTTGAAATGATCATTGGTTCGATCCCCAACAAAAATATTTTTTATATTTTCAAAACTAGTACCACATGCCTCTCGGGTTATGACCAAAACCGGAGAAAAATATTTTTTTAATACAAGTTACATTGTCTACACAGAATATAAAATTAAATTGTTTAAAATTGTATTGTTTACATAGAATATTACATTATTTACACGAAATATTAAAATAAAAATATATAACAACTTTTGAACCCGATTTATCATCATCATCGTAGGTGAATAACAAATGTTAGATCCCCATTTCATTTAATCTTTGAAAGATCAAATGTTGAATATTTTATGCATTTGTTTTTGATATAAAAAAGGGTTAGATAAATAAATTAAATATTCAGTTATATGATTATTTAAGAACACAAACCTTAAACCCAAATATTTTTCTGCTCTTGCAATCCATCATAGAGAACAATGTTTCAATGTTCATGATATAAAACAAATAAGTTTCAATGTTTTTATGACACATACTTTAATGATCAATTTTTGATATTCATAATGCTTTTATAATGTGGCATGAACCTTCTAAATGTATGTCTTTTAGGTTTCACGTGGATCAGTAATGATAGTGTCTTAAGTGTTGATACTCCCTAAGTAGATGTCAAATATTTGTTTAAGAACTACGAAGAAACTCAATAAACACACTTATTTTTCCATTCAGTTTTAACCTCGATTTTTAAAATAATCTAGGTAATAGATGACTTTTATTTCCAAAAAAACGGTGAATACAAAAATTGAAGTAACATGTATTGTTTCCTTTTTCAATATTTTACCACTCACCAATTTCTTTGTATGTTGCAATATGAATAAGAATAAATTTCTCAATGTTATCAACCAAAGAAATCCATATATATTATAGAAAGTTTTCTTTGATTAACAACATTGAAAATTTATTCCATTAAACATTAACGTGAGTAACAACAAGAACAACAACAACATTATATGTGAGATAGATTGTAAGAACAAAAAAATGATTTGTTAAAGGTTGGTGTAAGAAGAACAAAAACACATAACCAATAAATTATTTTGTCTCATAACCATCAGACATATGATGTTTAAGAGTATGGAGCGGCTAAACTTCTGAGTTAGGTTTAGCGTAAAACATAGTGAAGAAATCCTTTTATAGTAAAATATGTGTATAATACCCCTCGGTTATTTGAGAAACCAATAAAATAAAATATTTAATAATAAAAAAATCTTAAATAATATGAAAGGAGTAACTTTTGAAGAAAAAATGCTACATTTATGTGAGGTGAAAGTTTTGTCATAAAATGTAATATTTGTAGTGGTTTCACTTGAAGGATGTGATTGATGATTTAATCAAGAAAGGGCGAATTACCTAGTACACCTAGGACGGAAGCCAGAAAGAGGTCTGAAGAAAATTGTAGAGGTTGCTAGTGGAGCTAAAGGAAGGAAAGATAGTAGCGGAAACGAGGAGGAAGACTGAAAAGAAATGCGTCAATACATCACATCCATCACCAAAGACTTTTGTTGACCAAGGAACCCCTCCAAGGGCACGGTAAAAGGAAGAATTGTTGAGTTAATGGAAGTTAGCAATGAAGAGGGGGGAAACTCTGAAGAAAAACTAGAGAGACCTATTCTCAGATTCCAGGATAGTGAAAAAGTTAGCAGAATCCAAAACAACATTTTTATTTGGTAATAACAAAATCATAGCCAACTTTGACATGTCTAGAATTGTCATCGATGGAGGGAGTTATGGGAACATTATGTATGTGGAACTCTTTGAAAGAACATGGACTAAAAAGGAGGAGTTGTGACCATATAATGGGTTAGGCCTATAATCTTTCAATGACATAGTCACTTGCATGTGGGAGTACATTGAAATAATGATCACTCTTGAAGAAGGAAGAGATACCAAGATAGTTGACATGTAATTCTTAGTAGTTACATGTATAAGCATTTACAATTGCATCTTGGGAAGACCATTCATAGAAATGTTGGACACGGTGGCCTCTCTAACCCACTTAAAAATGAAGTATCACATTATTCATGACGAGCTAGTGACAATACACGCAAAACTTTCTATAGCGAGGATAGATAAGGATTTGCAATAAAACCAAAAGGGGAAAGATAAAGAAAATGAGATGAAACTCAACGTGACCTCCCTCACTAGGAAGTTGAAAGAAATGGTGGCCAAACCACCAAAAGAAGATATCGATGTCCCTAACACGTATAGTATAAATTATTCTAACTCGACATGTGTTAAGGACGGTTCTAAATGAAGGGGAAACCAGGCATGGTGAGCCACGCCACCACGTACACATAAAGATGAGTAGAGACATAGTTACTTATTTAAGTTTATTTTTTCCATTTACATAAAGCATACTTTTCATTATAATGTAATGTCTTTTTCAATGGGAATTAATAAATTTTCACAAACTTTCTTCCTTTTGGTCACAAAGGATATGCATGACCCAAGGGTGATGTTGCATACGCCACAACATACGACCAAAACAATCAAAAACCCATAGAAAAAGTCACATGGATAAAGAACACATTCCACAAAACAAAGTGGTGATAAGGGCTTACCCCCTATTGGAAACTAGGCACCTTAGAGCGCCGAGTATAGTCCATACTACGTTGGCCTCAAACCAAGTTCAAAGTTGTGGGCAGGAAATGGGTACAAACCCTTGATCGGGAATGATCCCTAAAACTCCCATTAAAACCTCTAAACACAACCTCAAATGCCCTCCAATTCATAGAGAAACGAATATGGAACCTAAGGAGACACCGTAGTTAAACATTAGGGCACAAAATTGAACACCAATCAATTCCCAAGGAAGCAAACTCTGGGAACTAAATCAACACCAAGATAGGTAGAAACATCAATAAGTAAATAAAATAATAAAGAAATAACTATGGTATTTATTTATTCTACATTAAAGGTTACACCAGGTAAGATCTCCCCATACAAAAAACTATGAGTTTAACTAGTCCCCTATTTATTCTATATTAAATGCAAGGCATTTTCAAAGAAAACTTGCAAAACAGAGAAGTTATCTTCTACTAACTTCACATAATTTTTGGATAAATTGGGGATTTCAAAATGCATCTTCTGAAGGTCATCCTCAGTCTTCTTCTAACCTTCCTAAGCATCTCTTTAAGACAATTCTAACTCCTTTAGCATCTTGTGAGAAGAGTCAGATGCCATAGTCGATTCAATAAGATAGTCATTGGCTTTAGATAGTGTCATCTAGTGGACGTTAGGTTTTCATCCTTATCCTCTATCTCTTGTATAAGTGATTGCACTCTCTCAACCAATAAGTGAGGGTACTCGAAAGTCAGCACATCAGCCTCAATCTCTCTCAATAGATCACTTGTAATATAATTTAATTTTGATTTTCTATTTTATATGCATTAAATCAAATTTTTCCATTGAAGGATTAAAGCCTTTTAAGCTGATAATTAGAAAATTTGGGGTTAAATTGTGAAACACGTTGATAAAAAATAATAATATGACACTTATTTTAAGAAGTTTGGAAAACCGTCTTTAAAAGTTTCAAATTAATTATGCGGGAGATCTGAAACGATTTATAGAGGGCCTACTTGTTTTAGCTCTAAAAAATAGATTTTTTTCTTTGTATTTTTAAAAATTGTTTTTATGAAAAAAATTCAAAATAGTAAAAGTTTTTTTATAAGTTAAAAGATTTATTTTGACATCCAGTAACAGAAATATATATTACTAAAACATTTTTTCTCTAGAAACACTCTTGTGTCCATCCATTGTAAATTGGTTGTTATGCCTGGCTTCCATAAAAGACAATAGCTTGAAAAATATATGGGTGTCTATCTCCTCGGTAGAGCATCAAGAATATATGATTTTAATTCTATCCTAGAGCAAGTTAAGTTGAAGTTGGCCTCTTGAAAAACTCGACATCCTTCCTATATATACTATGATGACTAATAGCATTCCTAAAGCTTGTTTGTATGAGATACAAAACTTACATTGTTCTTTTATCTAGGGTGATATAGAAAGCTTAGAAGAGTTCATTCAGGGAAGTGGGATGTGAGGACGCTGTCAAATTTCTTAGGAGGATTGGGCATTAAACAGTTAGATGTTATGAATAATATTTGTCTTTTAAAGCATAGAGGGACTATTTGAAGTAATAAACAATCTCTTTATTGTGAAGTTATGTGTGGCAAATATATGAGAAACAATGTTGGTTATGAGGATGTGATTGTTAAGGCAAATGATTCTAGTTTGTGGAAGAATCTCATAAACTTGTGGCCTAAGTTTGCTAAGTTTCACTACGCCAAAAACTGGAATAGACAGCGCCCCTTAGAGGGCGCTTTATTACAAAAGCGCACTCTAAAGTGAAGAGAAAAAATAAGGAGCGAACAACTGGAATAGACAGCGCACTTTAGAGGGCGCTTTTGTAATAAAGCGCCCTCTAAGGTGAAGCGAAAAAATAAGGAGGAGATAGAGGGACAACAATACAGGGCGCTTTTTAGAAAGCGCCCTCTAAGGTTACCCTTAGAGGGCGCTTTTAAAAAAGCGCTCTATAAGTCCATGTGCATTTCCAGTTTATAAAGCGCTTTTGGAAAGCCTTAGAGAGCGCTTTTAGAAGCGCCCTCTTAGGCCCCCTTTAGAGGGCGCTTTTGTAACAAAGCGCCCTCTAAAGTGAAGCCAAAAAAAAATGGAGGGACAACAATAAAGGGCGCTTTTGTGAAAGCGCCCTCTAAGGTTACCCTTAGAGGGCGCTTTTGAAAAAGCGCTCTCTAAGTCCATGTACATTTCCAGTTTATAAAGCGCTTCTGGAAAGCCTTAGAGAGCGCTTTCATAAGCGCCCTCTTAGGACCCCTTTAGAGGGCGCTTTTTTTCCACAAGCGCCCTCTAATGTCCCCTTTAGTAAACATTAAAATTATAACATACTGCGCGTTTTGTTATTTCACTATCTGTTATTAGCGTTCTTTTTCATGTTAGGGTTCTGAGGCGTTTTCCTTCCACCTCTGTTAGATCTACATGCGCGTTTCCTCCTTCTACCAATCAAAGGTACACGCTTTTCCCAATTACTGTTTATGTTATTGCTTTGTTTTAGCTTTGCCCAATTTCTATTTTACCTTATTACTGCGCGTTTCCTCCTTCTACGTTTGTTTCGACCATGATAGCGGATGCACTAGGAAATTGACGGTTGGTTTTTAGTGACCATGATTGCGGATGCAATGGGTTATACGACCTATGAACATCTGATTTTCTGTCAACACCAGTATCATTAGAAACCTAGGTCCGAATGTGTTTGAACTCTTCTGAAATTGTTTTTTATTTATTCTAATTAGTAATGGATAATACATGGATGTCTTCCAATCGATTGTCGAGAGAGTACGAGAATGGGGTATCAGAATTCGTTAAGTTTGCCGTTGCGCACGCCGAAGACCCCAGTAGAATGATATGTCCTTGCTTGGGTTGTTGTTATGAGAAACGGGTTGACGCAGTTCAGTTGACATCGCATCTAATGAGGCATGGAATTGATCGAAGTTATACATGTTGGAATTTGCATGGTGAGAAAAGTAACGAGAATGTTGAACGGGGGATAGTACGACCTATGCCTCAAACTATAGTGGCGCAGATACATACGATTGTGATCGAGTTGAAGAGATTGCAGAAGCACTTGAAGGAGATCTTAAGGATTGTCCCGAAATGTTTGAGAGGTTGGTAAGTGATGCAGAGAAACCTTTGTATGATGGTTGCACTAAATTCACAAGATTGTCTGCGGTATTAAAGTTGTACAACTTAAAGGCGGGCAATGGGTGGTCGGATAAAAGTTTCACAGAGTTATTAGCCCTTTTGAAAGATATTCTTCCTGAGGATAATGTTCTTCCCAATCGAACATATGAGACCAAAAAGATGTTGTGCTCTATTGGCATGAGCTATGATAAGATACATGCATGTCCAAACGATTGCGTTTTGTTTCGAAATGAGTATGCATCGTTAAATGAGTGTCCTAAATGCGGTGTCTCGCGATATAAGAACAAGTTGTCTCCAACAAAGGTCTTGTGGTATTTTCCTGTTATTCCGAGATTTAGACGCATGTTTCGTAGTGAAACCGATTCAAGACACTTGACCTGGCATGCAAATGAAAGAATTATAGATGGAAAGTATCGACATCCGGCAGATTCACCACAGTGGTTGAAAATTGATAATGATTATCCTGAATTTGGAGAAGAATCAAGAAACCTTCGCTTGGCATTATCTACTGATGGAATGAACCCACACGGTATCCAGAGTATCTCACACAGTACATGGCCTGTGATTATTATGATTTATAACCTACCTCCATGGCTATGTATGAAGCGTAAGTACATGATGTTGTCTATGTTGATTTCTGGACCTAAACAACCAGGGAATGACATAGACGTGTACTTGAAGCCCTTAATCGAAGATTTAAAGATTTTGTGGGAGACCGGTGTGGAGGTTTATGATGGATATAGGAAAGAAAGTTTCAACTTGAGGGCGATGTTGTTTGGCACAATTAATGATTTTCCAGCATACGGAAATCTATCAGGGTATAGCATAAAAGGTCAATGTGCGTGTCCTGTTTGTGAAGATAAAACATATTGGAAGCGCTTGGAGTTTGGCCAGAAGAATGTCTTTCTCGGTCATCGGAGATTCTTAAATTCAAATCATCACTACCGTGGATGGAGAAAGGCGTTCAATGGAGAGACAGAACAAGGCAGAGCTCCACCTATATTGACGGGTGATCAAATTTTTGAAAAGGTGAAAGATTTGGATACTCAGTTTGGCAAGCCTTTTGCCCACACACTTGTCAAAAGTGGGTGGAAGAAGGTTGTATGGTTGAAAGATACATTGTTGAAGAAGCGATTGAGTTTTGTACTGAATATTTGTCTAATGTTCAGTCAATCGGACTCCCCAAGTCTCAGCTTGTCGAAAAGAAAGAAGGAAAAAATCTAATTGGAAATAAAATCGTGGCAGTATCAAGGGTCGAACGGGATCAAGTGCATTTGTATGTTCTGCACAATGAGAATGAGGTTGAGCCGTATGTTGAAATTCACAAGGATGTTCTCCGAGGTTTAAATCCCAATAGAAATGAAAATTGGATAGTACGAGAGCACAATCGATGTTTTATACCTTGGTTTAAGGATCATATTTATTCAAAGTATTATTCAGATCCCGCTTCAATAACAGAAAGGTTGAGATGCTTAGCATATGGTCCAAGTTTCCATGTTTTTTCTTATAGCGCATACGCGATTAATGGATACACATTTTATACCAAAGAACAAGATGATAAAAGTACTATGCAGAATAGTGGTGTCACCGTGGTAGCTGAAGCAATGCACATATCAAGTGTGAAGGACTTAAACCCCAAATTTGCAAATCTGTCGTATTTTGGTGTTATCGAGCGCATTTGGGTGTTTGATTATGAGAAGTTTCAGATTCCTATATTTGGTTGCAAGTGGGTTGAAAATAATAACGGCATTCGAATGGATAAGTCAGGATTTTTGCAAGTGGATCTTAATAGGGTGGGATACAAAGATGAGTCTTTTATTCTAGCCTCTCAAGCTAGACAAGTGTTCTATGTCAATGATCCGAAAAGTACGAAATGGTCTATAGTTCTTTTTTCCAACAAAGTAATTGATGAAAACACTGGAGATCAAGGTGATATTGATGTTGAGATTGAATCGTTTACCAGAAATGATCAAGATGAGAATATTATATCAAATGATTCATATATTAGAAATGATCATAATGAGGGTATTTGGATCAATCCAACCGTCCGTGTTGTTAAGAGACATGTAGAACATATTCCAACCAAGAAAAGAAAGAGAACTTAGTGAAAAAGGTACAGGTCAAATGATTTTAATTGTTTTCTTTATTACAGGTAAAATGACTTTTATGATTTTAATTGTTTTTACATTTGTCATCTGATTTTAATTGTTTTCTTTTTTACAGGTAAAATGATGATGCTGGATATTTGTTTAGATGGAGATGCTCTATTGTCGTCAAGCCTCATTCGCGTAGATGATGATGCTGGATATTTGAAAGTATCCCTCTACGATAATGGAACATGTCCATCTAAACATATATCAATTCTATCTTCAAAAGATAAGGGTTCAATGTTGGCAAGTTACATTGGTTTCCTTGTTCGACAACATATTCCGATTACATGTGATAATTGGAGAAGTCCAGACTTGAAGGTTGGCAAAGAAAAAATATGGTCGGAGATACAGGTACTTACCATATATTGTTATATGTTTTTTGTTGCATCAACTTTGCAGCCCTGTATTGTAGGCAGAATTTAGGACTTCTCAAAGTTGATTTCTTGTTACTTTGTCGTTCATAAAATACACCACTAAATTCTCTGCGTTTAATTTTTAATTTTTTTTCATCAGGCTTGTGTCTCAATAGAGGATGGGTATCTACCTAAAGTTACTTTTGTAGTGGTCCAAAAGAGACATCACACCCGTCTCTTTCCTGTCAACCCCAAAGAGACCGATAGAAGTGGAAATATTATGCCAGGTTTTTTCAATATATTTCTCAACGCAGCTGGTATATATTATCATTTGAATTTATCACGTTTTGCTGATTTTGTTGTTCTAAATTGTCAAAGGAACCGTGGTAGACACCAGCGTTTGTCACCCTAGGGAATTTGATTTTTTACCTTAACAGCCATGCAGGAATTCAGGTAATATTAGCTATGTCATTTAACTTTATGCCATTGTTTACTATTTGTTGCTCAATCGCCTTTTGACAGTTCTGTGTTATTTGCATTTGGACGTGTTCTTTTTGCAGGGGACTACTTATGCTGCCATTTGTTGTTTTGGTTGAGCCTTATTTTGTATGGATGTGCGATATAACTACTAGATAACTTTTGGATATACAGAACACTTTTGCCACCATGGGTGGATGGGCGTTTTTGTTTAGTATTGGTTAGAACTACTAGACAGCTTTTGGATACAGTGGTCACTGGGTGTTGGTTGCTATGTTTTATTCTCTTAATTGTAGTACTTTGAGAATATGTTGTTGTATATTGTTGATCAAAGAATCATATATTAATGTTGTATATATGGAGGATTAATGTTGTATATAAATGGATTCATGTTGTATATGTCAATGGATTAATGGTGTATAACATTGGATTAAAGGATGAAATCAATATGAATTTTACACTTTTGCAGCATGCGAACAGGTTACCAATTAAATATATATCCACTGTTTTTCAAACAATTTTTTTTAAAATAACTAACACTTTAGAGGGCGCTTTTTCCTGAAAGCGCCCTCTAAACACTTTACATTGACAACTTTAGAGGGCGCTTTTTCCTAAAAGCGCCCTCTAAACACTTTACATTGACAACTTTAGAGGGCGCTTCTTCCTGAAAGCGCCCTCTAAACACTTTACATTGACAACTTTAGAGGGCGTTTTTTCCAGAAAGCGCCCTCTAAACACTTTACACTGACAACTTTAGAGGGCGCTTTTTCCAGAAAGCGCCCTCTAAGGTGTCCCTTTATGGACCACTCCAGAGGGCGCTTTTTTCTTAAAGCGCACTATAATGTGGCCACTTTAGACAGCGCTTTCTCCAGGAGAACAAAGCGCTGTCTTTACCTATGCCAGCGCCAGATTAGAGGGCGCTTAAAAGCGCTGTTATAGGCCAAAATAAGCGCCCTCTTTTCCCTTATTTGGCGTAGTGTTTGTGAATTGGTCTATAGGATATGGTGCATACATAGATGTTTGGTTTCATTGTTGGGTTTAACTAGGTTTGAAGTTGATGAATATTAATACATATGGTGTCAATACGGCTTCTTATCAGCATTTAGAGGACTTATTGGATCAACATGATCAATGAAATGTGGATCTTTTAAAGCATATGTTTCCTCATAATATGGTAATTAAAATTCAAACTATTCTCCTTCTCGATGGTAATAGTTGAAGAGATATTTGTTGTCGGCCAAGCAATAAAAAAGGTGAGTATATTGTTTCATCATGGTTAGTGGAATGTGGATCTTTTAAAGCATATGTTTCCTAATAATACGGTAACTAAAATTCTAACTATTCTCCCTCCCGATGGTAATAATGGAAGATATATTTGTTGTAGGCTAAGCGATAATTTTTTATTTAGTATATTGCTTCATCAAGTATATTTGTTGGTGGTGATTTAGAAAGGGAACTCTTTAATTAGTCATTTTTTTATTAAGTTGCTACTATACTTTGGTGGTGTTGCCTTTAGTTGGTTTGTTCAATTAGTCTAACTTTTGAGCATTGGATCGTGTGAGCCCTCTAAAATTCTTAATAGAAGGTGGGTAGCGGTTCCTCTCTGTGATGTTGAGCTCAGACTGTTTCTAATTGTATCAAGTTGGACTACCCCTTGTACTCCGATTCATTTATTTTGCTTTAAAATATCAAGTTATAAATTAATGTGTAATTTTTGTAGGCAAAATGGCGAGGATAATTGGAGGTTGATATGGAAGCATAAATTCCATAAATGAACAATGTCATTTATTTGGTTGGTGTATCATGGTAGGATAATGATAATAAGAGGGAAAATAAAATGCAACTATGAGGCATTTTTTAGTCATTGTGGAACAAATGTAGAATCCATTATACATATCTTACGTGATTGTCCTTTGTCTTTTGCTATTTGAGCTAATGTGGTTAAGTTGGATATGACGAGATCTTTTTTCATTAGTAATATGGATACTAATTTGCGTTTGAATTTTGGTATTAGTGGAGATCCATCATGGTCGGAACTTTGGGAAACCTCTTGCCATGCACTTTAGATGTGGAGGAATAAGGAACATCATGATGGAAATTTTTTTAGACCTAGAATTTTATGGTGGCATGTTACTAAATTTGTTCGTGAGTATTTTTTGGCAGCGGGGTTGTATAATAGTAAAATGGAATTGGATCAAGAGACTAAGAAATAAGGTGAACTCTTCCTTCTTCGGATTGCCTGAGATTAAACATGGATGGAGCTAGTAAAAATGACTTAATAGCTGGATGTGGTGATACTTTAAGAAGTCGCACGGGTGAATGGCTTAGAGACTTCGCAAGATATTTGGGTTCTTGTAGTTAATATATTGATAAACTTTATGGTGTGCCAGAAGGATTAAGACTAGTAAAAGAGCTTGAGTTTCAAGCTATTGATTTTCATATAATTACAAAATGGTTGTTCAAAATATTTTGGATTCTAGACGGGATAGTATAATTGGATTGTTATTAGTACAACAACTTCAACAGTTGTTCAAATTGGATTGGGAGATGAAGGTTTGCCATATTTACCGTGAATCAAATACTTTTGAAGATGCACTTGCCAACATGGGGTGTGATTTAGGTCATAATTTGACGCTTTCTGAGCGAATTCATGCTCAAATTTCTCTTTTATTGTGAGCAAGTTGTATTGGAGTCTCTACTCCTAGATTAATGACTATATAATCTTATCTCTTTGGGCTTCAACCTTTTTTTTCCAAAAAAAAATAAAAATAGTCAAAATCACATATAATATGTCAAAAATAATTTTTATATAAAACTATTTAAAATAACAACAAATTTAATTGATTTTTTTTTTAATTTTGATATTCAAAAAAAGTTATAATAAAATGATGAAATACCTTTTATAAATAATTATTTAAACTGATTTTTTATTTGAATAAAGAAAAAACGTAATATTATAAAAATTATTTAAAAAAAAAACTAAAACAAACTTGCTCAAATCAACTTAAAGTCTTTGAAATTTAAGCTAAAATGTATTTTATGCAGGTTAGTCATATTTATCATGAGTCGAATACTTTTGAAGATGCACTTTTCAACATAGAGTGTGATCTCTAATTTGACGCTTTCTAAGCAAATTCATGCTCAAATTTCTCTTCTATTGTTAGTTGTTTGTATTGGAGTCTCGACTCCTAGATTGATTGCTATATAATCTTATCTCTTTGAACTTTAAACCTCTTTTATTCCAAAAAAAAATTAAAATAGTCAAAATCACATATGTTTTTTTAAAAATATATATGTCAAAATTAATTTTTATATAAAACAATTTAAAATAGCAACAAATTAAATTGTTTTTTTTTAATTTTAATATTCAAAAAAGTTATAATAAAATGATGAAATATCTAAAATAACATTTTATAAAAAAATTAATTAAACTAATCTTTTAGTTGAAACTTTTTTTTAAAAAAAATTGTAAATTTTTGTAACAAAAATATATAATACTGTAAAAATTATTTTAAAAAAATCTAAAACAAATGTGCTCAAAATCAGGTTAAAAAACTCTGAAATCCAAATTAAAATATACTTTATGCTTGATGTCAGCCACAACATAAAATTTTAATTATTTAATAGATACAAAAGGTCGTGACATATTGACGGTCCATTTGTTTTAATTTTTTTTTATAAATAATTTTTAAAGTATTACATATTTTTTATTAAAAAAGGTAATATAATTTTTTAAGATATATTTTTTTTAAAAATTTGCAATTTTAATTATATTTTAATCTTCAATATTGTATATTTATTTATATTACATAATCCCAAAATTAATTTTTAAATTTAAAAAAATGAGTTTAAAAAAACTTTTAATACTTTAAATAATGATATCTTTACAAACATCATTTAAAAAAAATATAAAAATAAATAAATCTAAAACAAGCTGCCTTTATTCTTTTCATTCTTTTGATCAGATTGCTTTTCTAAAAATAACACACAATTTAACGAGTCTCATTTAAATATCTTCCCATAAAATAGTATATTGAGAATTTTGTGTATAACAGAATACATTAATCATTTACTTAAAATAAATATTTTACAAGCATTTGCTAACCATTTACACACATCAAATAACAACATCGCAAATCAAAAACCTATATTCCATTACATCATAAACAATAATTGATGACCTTTTTTTATCAAAAGAAACAAACATGTGTGACTAAAAACATAAACCATCACAAGACTAATCACATTCATCTCAACAATCTAGCCAAACACACTTTATCTTCATTTATATTTCTTATTCCTTGACAAGATGAGCATCAATATCTTTTGTGACCTTTGCAAACAAGACCAAATATGAATCAGGAGATGCAGCTGTAATATCCTCCTTCAGTTTCTCATACTCAATACTCCATTTTACAACCCCACCATGTTCCTTATCAATCACTTGTAATGTTACCTTAAAACTCTTGTAACTATCAGTCGCATCCCCGTCGTAGACATTATATGTGATTATCTTATTTTCATCATCTATAGATTCAATTTTTTCTTTTGTAGTATGTTTTCTTCCTTCTGCAGGGTTTCATAAGTATTTACAATCAGAGTTGAATGATTAGAATAAATTAATAAATAGAATATAGAGACAAATTAATATATTTAGTTTGGTGTATATTGTAAGTGTTAAAAATGTCAAAATTAGTTACCAATCTAATTTTCAAGAATTGTTTTAGAGTATATACTTTTTCCAGTCTTGATTATAAGTTAAAAGTTTTAAATATGATTGCGGAAAATATAAATAAGTTTTAAATATTTTTATCATATTTAATGTTGTTATTATTAAAATGATAGTATTCTTTTTATCTAATAAGAAATTTTTCTAAGTTCGAGTCTAACCCTAAACATGCAGCCGTGTTGTTAAATGCTTTTGAAGAAATTTTTTGTGGTTTTATTCTATTCGAGAAATTAATCTATGTGATTGTGTGTAGAGAATATTTGATTTTTTAAAACATATATAATATTTTTTAAAATTAAATAAATCATATTGAATGATGTTATTCTTACCGACAATTTGAATGAACCAATTATCTATTTAGTACTCTGAGAAAATTAATTATAGTTGGCAAAAAAAATAATTAGCACAAGTTCACATTAATAAATTATAAAAAAAAAAATAATAAAAAATATATATAAAAAGTATATTATCATTTTATTCAATAACACATTAATTAAACTACTACATTCATTATTTATTCTAATTGAAATAGACATCTAATTATTTCAAATATACATTATTTTATTTTAATTAGTTACATTAATATAAATAAATTATTAATATTTATTAATCAATAATTTAAAAACAAATAATTATTGTAAATATACCATTTTATTTTAATCCTTTAAGTTTTGATTTCTGCATTCAATTTTTTTTTATAATAAAACTAATCGCTTAATATTCACTTTAACTGTTATATATATATATATATATATATATATATATATATATAATATATATATATATATATATATATATATATATATATATATATAATTATATATATATATATATATATAATATATATAATATATATATATATATATATATATATATATATATATATATATGAGCAATAAAATAATATTATGAGATATTCAAAACTTAAATTACCTATTGTATATTTCCAGTCCTTAACAGAACCAATATTTTCCCAGTCACCTTCATGCACACTATTTTCATGTACTTCTGGGGACATATTAGGAACATGTTCAAGTTGCTTTCTAAAAATATGGAAGAACTTAGCAGCAGTTGCTTCAATCTCTGTTTCACTCTCTACTTTCCCACTTAAAGACATGTTTATGCTCTCTAATGATGTTTCTACTCATAAATTGGAAATACATTTCCTTAAATAGAAGGTTAATTTTACTATAAAATTAATAGTTCAATCCACTAGCAAAAAGTTTCAGATTATGAGACTTGTTCAGATGTTAGATGAAATCAAACTAATAAATTATTGAAATTAATTCATAAATTTATGTATTAATAGGACATCACAAAATATTTGTATATTTAAGTTGACATTTGTATACTGGTGTAGTAAAATAAAAAAATTATAGTGAACCAAATATTCGCAGAATACTCTTGAATGAATAATGTTTATGGTGGTTCATCCATCCTAGTCGCTATAGCCTATAGACAGAATATTCAAAAAAATATACGCATAATTGTACAAATTAAGGGATTGAATAATGATGTTCTTGTTTTCTCTAAAATATTATCATTTATTTTTAACAGAATATTCTAAAAATATGCATCAATTTTAAAACTTCTCTTTCATTTTTTATTTAATATTTTAACACTTTCATGCATATTTTAATAATTGTTTTTTAAAAAACAAATATTGTATATTAAAAAATATAGGAGAGATATCTAGTAGATATGAAACTGCTTCTTCTATCATGGGTGGTAAAGTTCCTTGTCTTCGACTTGTGTCTCCTTGATGTAAAGGAGTGTCTCTCCTTAGCACCAAAGTTGAGGATCCTTCGGACTGGTTTATGGATATCACTTGTCTCTTCTATTTAGGATCCCTCAAATTGTCATGTCATCATTATTTTACCTGCAAGATAGCAACTTTTGCTTGGTATAAAATTTTTAGCAGTTGGATTGGTGTGTAGTTTTACCTACAATCTTTCGTTTCTCTTTCAGATGTTTTATCCGCTTGGTGGAGTTCCTTGGATTACAGGGATATGTTTTATGATATGCAATGATTTGGTTGATATGAAAATCTCTACACAATATAGTGTTTTTAGATAAGTCGGTGATAGTAAATGACGTGGAACATGAGGAAATTGCATCTTGTTTAATTATGGTAACTCTTGTGCTTTTTTGAGTGTCATTGAGCTTTCGGTGGAGTACTCGATATCACTAGTGTTCTTCTTGATTTTTCTTGAAATTGGTGTTGTGGTTATTGGTTTTAGTTAGGGATGGAAATGGGCAGGATTTGGGCAGAATACTATTGTACCCATCCCCATACATATGATTTGAAAAAATCTCTGTACCCGAGTTCATACTCGTTTGGGCTCCAAAGTTAACACACGTACCCGTGCCCTATAGGTACGTAAGTACCCATATCCGTACCCATTACCCGCATTCCTACTAAAAATAAATATATCAATTATAAAATATCATATTATTTTAAGTTTTTACAAAAATTAAAAAGTTTTCAAAAGATTTATTGTTAAAATAAACAATCACTTATATTAAATCCGTAATGATTTAAAATTGATAGACATATTTTTATATAATAATATAAATTAAAATTAAAATATATAAATATATATATTATGCGGGTATGTGGCGGGATGGATACCAAAATGCCAATACACGCACTCACACGCGCTTATTTTTGTGGATAAATACCCGAGCCCGTACCTGTTTTTACGGGTTTTTACCTTACCCATTGTGGATAGTTTTGCGGGTGTCCATTGGGGATGGATTAAATTGCCATCCATAGTCCTAGTTTGAATATCTCTAACTTTTATCCTTTTTTTTTTGTTTCTTTGGTTCTTGTTTTTTTGTTTTTGTTCCTTTTGTCATTATTGATTTTCCTCCCCTAGTC
This sequence comes from Lathyrus oleraceus, assembly GCF_024323335.1. Taxonomy (NCBI): domain Eukaryota; kingdom Viridiplantae; phylum Streptophyta; class Magnoliopsida; order Fabales; family Fabaceae; genus Lathyrus; species Lathyrus oleraceus. The sequence continues at coordinate 47,504,264 of NC_066584.1, read as the reverse complement.
GTGTTGGAGACTTGTGTTCTTTTTTAGAATTTTTGTTTTTCTTTATGTGGCTGAGTTAGATACCTTGTGTGCCTTTCCAAGAAAAAATAAATTGAATAAATAATTAAATTATTTGATTTTATTGAATTGTTCTTTTTAGATTTGGGGACAACTTAAGTAAAGTCATGATTGTTAAGAATATAATTCATTGTCGAAACACCTAGTTGTTAAAGTGTTGAGGAGTTAGCCTCAACATAGAATTTTATTTAGGCCCAATTTTGCAGTGTTCGCATAATTAGGTATTTGGCCTTTGCTTGAGGAGCAAGCAAACCCAAAATCTATAAATAGGGAGTAACCCTTATTGATTTTAAGACAACAGAAGTGCAGTTGCACAGTTGAATAAAATTTCAGTTTGAGAGCCGAGAGTTACTCTGCATAAATTATTCTTCTTCTTCCCCTATTTTGATAAAACCCTAAATCCCTTTCTTCCAAATTTTCATCTTTTATTTCTTCTTCCATTAACAATTGTGAAGGGATACAATCTTGCAACCTAGTGTGGTTGATTCACTCGAGTGAATAGTGAAGAAAAAAAGGAGTAATCAATTAGAAAGATTGATTCTTGTTCATCAAGATTTGGTTCAGAATTCTCCATAGATTTTTGTGAATTTCTTGAAGAGAAGTTGGTGAATTTCCAACATCTGGTATCAGAGCACTGGCTAAGCGATTCGTGGGAAGAAAAATACGATGGTGATGAATCATCCAAATGGGCATTTTCCAACAAGTCTCCCAATTCTGAAGAATCAGAATTATGAGAATTTGTGAAAACAGATAAAGGTTATCTTTTGCTATCAAGATCTTTGGGGTCTTGTGAATGAGGGAGTTACATCGCTTGCAACAAACGCGACTGATGAAGAAAAGGTTGCACACAAAGAATTGAAGAAGAAAAATTATAAAGCTCTCTTTATGATCCATCAATGCGTTGAAGCAGGCAATTTCGAAAAGGTTAGTGATGTTGAATCAACGTGAGAAGCATGGGAAATTCTTGAAAAAATGTTTGGAGGTGCATAAAAGGTGAAAGAAGTGAGGTTACAAACTCACAAAAGAACGTATGAATTTCTTTCAGTTGGAAGAGAATGAAAGCATACTTGATTTTTTCAGTAGGGTTACAAAACTGGTGAATGAAATCAAGGTATGTGGAGAAGTGTTGACATCAAGATCAGTAGTTTCAAAGATCTTGAGGTATCCAAAGTTCGACCATGTTGTAGTAGCCATAGAAGAGTCGAAAGATTTGTCAACATTGACATAGGAAAAGCTTCAAGGGACACTTGAATCTCATGAAAAAAGAATGGATGAAAAAACTATTGGGAAGTCGAAAAGTGATGTGGCTTTGCAGGCGCAATCAACAAGAGAAACGAAAGGCAAAGGAAAGTGGTTCGACAACAAAGGTAGAGGAGACTAGAACTATTCGACTGGTCGAAATCAGCAAGAAGGAGGATGGTCGAATAAGAGAAAGTCCTCATACCAAAGCAACCAAAGAGGTGGTGTTGTAGGTAAAGGAAGAGGTGGTGGTCGAAAACCTGACAAAAGCGACATTCAGTGTTTCAACTGTCAAAAATATGGTCACTACTTTAGTGATTGTCCTGAAGAAAGATTTTACGACCAATGGTACTTGGACTCTGGATGCTCATCACACATGCTGGTAGGAAATATTGGTTTGTCAACATGAAACCCTCAATGAAGAACATGGTAAAATATGCAAATGGCAATATTCTAGCAGCTTAAGGTATTGGTGATGTTCTGATTATGAGGAAAGATGGAAAAAGGTCAGTAATTTACAATGTACTGTACATACCAGGCATGAAAAGTAATTTGTTCAGCATAGGGAAGTTGATCAAAAAGAACTACAAAATGGCGATTGAGGATAAGAAAATGAAAGTTCTCGACTCAGGTGGAAGGTTAATCTTGAAGGCTCTAATGTCTCAGAATAGAACATTCAAGATTGAACTAAATGTGATATAGCACAAGTTCCTTGCAACTTCAACTAGCATGGATGAATGGATATGGCACTATAAACTTGGACATCTCAACTTCAAAGACATCATAGACCTGAAGAGAAGAAATATAGTTTCAGGGTTACCAAAAATTGATATTCCAAATAAAGTACATGAGGAATGTGTGCAGGCGAAGCAGCACAAGTGTTAGACGGTGTGGCTAGTGATCGAGAGGGGGGGGGGGGGGTGAATAGATCACCTCTTTGAAATTTAACGGATTTAAAGTTTTATCAGAGTTTTTAAAATTGGCGGAAAAATTTAGTCCCGAATCGACTTCCGTCTATTCTGAACCGCTACTAGAAAACCAGACACACGAGCTTAATGCTGGATTTGAATAAGAATGACAGGAACAATCCACACCAGAATTTTAGCTAATTGAATGCACTTATTATTAACGTCTATTTCCAATGAATAAAACCTAGCTAACAATTTTGTCAAACAGTTGGTGTGTATGTGATCAATGATGAACAACAGTAGTGTTTAATTGAAATTGTTTTCTTGCCACTGCTGTCTTGCAAAAGGAACAATCACAACACACACTAACTGAAATTGCGAAAACTATTTTAAACGTAAAAAGGAGTAAGGTAAGAATACGATACGCAGAGATTTGGTAAGGAAGTTCCCCACGTCGTCCTCGCGTGTGGGTACGTCTCCCTCTCAATTTCAAATGAAATTGAGAACTTTGATTATCAATTATTGCCGAATCCGTTGATACAAGGTTATGATACAAAGACAGAATTCTAAATTCCAAGAACTTCTTCTTGTATGAACCTTCACTTGATCTGAGCACGATCAAGAATTTCCTGCACGAAATTGCAAACAATTCACCGGTTCCACGACCTGCTTGCGAAATCCCCCGATCTCCAAACGCAACGCTGCGGCTGAATCTGTTCTGCAAACGTGACTCCCAAACCCTCAAGAACACTCCAGTTCTTGAAGGATAAACCAGTAGGTTTTTCCTAGAAACCCCCTTCAATCTTCAACTCAGCTAGATCCTTGATCGTTCCGCTGAAAACCACAGCTAGATCCTTGATCGTACCACTGAACGTTATCTCGATAATCCTTTAATCCAAAGAACAAGAATTATTATGTGTTGATGTTCTTGAAGAAAAGTGATTGAGAAGATGAAGAAGATGAAGTGTCTTTCAGGTTTCTATGTGCTCTCAAAACAATTGCTCCAACACTGCTTTTTGATCTTGTGTTCAATTGTTTTTCCCTCTAAGAATTCGTCACCTTTCACTGTTGTCATAACATGTCTTATATATGCAGCAACTAAAGAAACTGTTAGAGAGCAAAAACAGCTTTATGCATTGATACATGAGAGTATGCATCGATGCATACTGTAAGATAAGTAAATTTTTGGTGAAATTGATTAATCATGTATCGATGCATAATTCGTATGTATTGATGCATGTGATTTTTCCACTAGCATGTATCGATGCCTAATGCGTATGCATTGATACATGTGATTTTTCCACTAGCATGTATCGATGCCTAATGCGTATGCATTGATACACAGGCTGTTTCAATTGGTCATGTATCGATGCAGGGATCGTATGGATCGATGCATAAAGCCTTTTGCCTTTCATGTATTGATGCATGACTCGTATGCATCGATGCATACTGAACAAAAGGAGTTTTGTGATATACCACATGCAGTATGTATCGATGCATAGGCTTATGTGTTGATGCATACTGACACAAAATGGATTTTATGTGTTATTTTAAGAGATGTGTCAATGTAGGTCTTTATGTAAAGTTATGCAGCAATAAAATGGGATAAAACCACAATAAAAACACAAATGTATCATGTAATGTAATGCACAGCTAACGTATGGATGATGATCACACAATTTGCTATCATTCAAAATTAATTCAAAGTAAGGAATTTTCTCACAACAAGAACAACATCAGCAAGGATACATGAAGCAAGTTGTAGGAAATCCCCGAAGTCATATACTTTGATGTGTGTAGTCCTATCCAGGTGGATTCAATTTGAGGCAACAGAGACTTTGTCAAATTCATAGATGATTTCAGTCGAAAAATATGTACTTACCTGATCAAGAAGAAAAGTGAAGTGATTGAGGTATTGGCCAAGTTTAAATATATGGTCAAAAGACAAAGTGGTCGAAAACTCAAGACTCTGAGGACTGATGATGGTGGAGAATATGTGTTGAAATATTTTTGACATGTTTTATGAGAAAGAAGTGATTGTGCATGAGGTGGTGCCACCCTACACTCCACAGAAGAATGGAACTACATAAAGAAAGAATAAAACCATCATGAATATGGTGAGAAGTATGTTGGGGAGAAGTTATGTCGACAACAACATATATTTTAAACAAATGTCCGATGAAGAAGCTAGATGGAATCACGCCAGGAGAATGTTTGTATGGTGTCAAGCCATCTTGAGTCATCTGAATGTATTTGGATATATTGCACATAAACATGTGCTTGATCATTTGAGAAGAAAACTTGATGATAAGTCGAGTCAGATGATCCTAATAGGATATCATTTGAATGAAGGTTACAAGTTATTTTACCCAGTGAACAAGCAAGTAGTGATCAGCAAGGACGTGATCATATATGAGCTTAAGGAATGAGATTAGACTAAAAAAGTCAAGAAATATTCTGTAAGAACCTTATGTAAAGAACTAACAAGTGAAGTCGAAAGAGAAGTTCAACAAGAAGTCAGAGGTCAAGCAAGCACAAACAAACCTCAAAGGACAAGATACTTGCTTGCAAGGTTACAAGACTGTATGATTACATCAGATGATGTGGTCGATGATGAAAGTGAGATGGTACACTATATTTTCTATGCAGATATTGAACCAGTCAATGCATCTGAAGCATTGAAGGATTCGAAGTGGGTGAAAGCAATGAATGAGGAATTGGAGTCCATCAAAGTCAACAACACTTGGTCACTTGTCGAATTTCCTCAAGACAAGAAGGAAATCAATGTGAAGTGGGTATACAAGGTGAAGTTGAATCCCAAAGGTGAAGTAACTCAACACAAGGCAATACTTATAGCAAAAGGATTTCTTTAGAAGGAAGGAATCGACTTTGATGAAGTTTTCGCACATGCGGCTAGAATTGAAACGACCAGGTTGGTTGTTCGTCTAGAAAACATGAACAACTGGAACATGTGTCAGATGGATGTGAAATGTGCATTCTTGAATGGCCCCTTAGATGAAGAAGTTTATGTTGCACAACCAACCAGGTTTGTGAAACATGGCGAAGAAAGTAAGGTATACAGGTTGCATAAAGCCCTATATGGACTTAAGCAAGCTCCAAGAGCTTGGAATAAGAAGATAAACAACTTCCTAAGAGAGAAGGAATTTGTGAAGTGCACAAATGAGCATGCAACATATGTAAGAAGAAGAAATAGTGAGTTTCTTATATAATGTCTCTATGTCGATGACATGTTGATAACAAGAAGTTCCAAGAAGGAGATCGAAGATTTGAAACATGACCTAAGTGAGGAGTTTGAAATGTAAGACTTGGGAAATATCTCATATTTCCTATCGAATCCTACAAGAATAATAGAGGCTTGATGATTCACCAAAGAAGATATGCAAGCGAAATACTCAAGAGATTTGAGATGCAAGATTGCAACTCAACTTCGAATCCAGCTGAGCTCAAATTTCAATTGTCGAAAGAGACAGATGAAGATGATATTGATCCAACGCAGTATAAAAGACTCATTGGATCACTTTGATACCTTTTTCACACAAGGCCTGATCTAGCATACAATGTAGGTATGGTGAGTAGATTCATGTAGAAGCTAAAGGTATCACACCTAGCAGCGACGAAGAGGATACTAAGGTATCTGAAAGAAACTCTCGACTATGGAATTTTGTTTCCTGCAACCGTTGAAGGAAAAAAAATGCAAGCTAGTGGAATACACCGACTGAAGTTGGTGTAGTGATGTTGAAGATAGAAAATCCACAATTGGTTATGTGTTTATGCTAGGTGGTGCACCAGTTGCTTGGAGTTTGAGAAAAGAACCAGTAGTAGCATCGTTGTCGTGTGAAGCAGAGTATATAGTCTTTTCTCTTTGTGCATGTCAAGCAACTTGGATGGTGAATTTGGTCGAAGAGATTACAGGGAAGAATCATGGAGCGATTAGCATGAAGATCGACAACATGTCTGCTATCAATATGGAGAAGAATCCGATATCACATGGACGAAGCAAGCACATCGAAATGAGGTTCAAATATCATCGAGAGCATGTAGCTAATGGAAAGTTGAACTTGGAACACTGCAGAAATGAGAATTATATTGCAGATATCATGACGAAAGGAGTGCAGGTCGAAGTGTTCCAGAAATTAAAGTCTATGATGAATGTAGATAGCTTAGACACAATGAATTAGAGGGTGTCTTGAGAATGTAATTCATGGTATCGAAGCATGTTGCTGTCGAAACACCTAGTTGTCGAAGTGTTGAGGAGTTAGCCTCAACATGGATTTTTACAGAATTAGGTATTTGGACTTTGCTTGAGGAGAAAGCAAGTCCAAAACCTATAAATAGGGAGTAACCCTTATTGATTGTAAGACAACATAAGTGCAGTTGCACAGTTGAATAAAATCTCAGTTTGATAGCAAAGAGTTACTCTGTAGAAATTCTTCTTCTTCTTTTTCCTTTATTTTGATAAAACCCTAATTCCCTTTCTTCCAAATTTTCATCTTTTATTTCTTCTTCCATTAACAATTGTGCAGCGATATGATCTTGCAACATAGTGTGGTTGATTTACTCAAGTGAAGAGTGAAGAACAAAAGAAATAATCAATCAAAAAGATTGATTCTTATTCGTCAAAATTAGATTCGAAATTTTTCATAAATTTTGATGAATTTCTTAAAGAAAAATTGATGAATTTCAAATTCTTCCGAATTCTTTCAATATGTATCATGATTAACATTTGCATTGAAGATCTCATCATCAATGACTTTTGAATAATATTTATAATATAAGTATGATTTACGTGTTTTTTCTCAATTTATTTTGTCTCATTTCGATTGGCTAGATGTTTGATAGCATCAATTGTTTCTTGGGCATTTGAGGAAGTCTCATTTGAGTTAGATCCAAAACTTTCTCCATAAAAATTGAATCATTTCATAGTAGCTTATCTACTTTAGCTATAGATATTCATGCATGTTGATTAGGTTTTGGAACATAAAGTAACTTATGTGATATATTTTTCTTTTTAAATGGCTTAATGCGACAATTTTATAGCGAGAGACTAATAGTTTCACCAAAAGAACGCAATGAAAAAATTCTTTCATACCTAACATCAAAATTAAAAATATATTTCTTTTAAACAAGAATAAATTTAGATAGATAATATGATAAATCAATATCCACCGCAACATAATATTTTTAATTAGAAAAAATATGATTTTCCCCCTTAACTATACATTTAGATTAAGATTAGTCTCTTAATTATTTTTTGTATCATATTGATCTCTTAACTCTTTAAATGTGTCGTGTTGGTTCTTTTTTATCTAATTAGCAATAAATTTAACGATCCATTTTTGAATTTTTTCATCGCTAATTAAACGAAATTGACTAACATAACACGTTTTAAAAGTTAAAGGAATAATCTGACATAAAAAAATAATTAATGAATCCAAGGATATAATTAAGGGGAAAAAAAGCATTTTGCCTTTTAATTATCCCCTAGTGCGCTTATACTCACGTGTAAAGGTAGACATTGGGTTAGTTTGGACATGTTCAGGTCTAACATATCGAATTGGCCCAAACCGCAGTTTTGATATAGAGCCCCGAATGCGCCCATTTTTCTTTCAGATTAGCTAGTTTCTAGATTGTTTGGATAACAGATTTTTCGTGTGGGTCTTCGCGAGTTAACATCTAAAAAAGATAATCGAAATTTGAGATTAAAGACTTAAAGAAAATCTTAAATTTCATAGTAAAAAACTAAAAAAAATCAGTATATCTAATCTCATATATGTATCATCAATAATTCAAAAACAACTATTGAAAACAAAAATAAATGATACATATATAGAGAGGTTAATTTTTGTAGCGGTAAATTCATGACCATCAAGTTATGGGTAAACTTAACGTCAGTAAAATCAGAGTCGTCACCGCACTTTTCTTGTTTCCAAAGGACAAGGTAAAAAGTATGAACAAAATCCAAAGATAAGAAGTTTAAAAATCAAAACTAATAAAATGTCAGAGATTACAGGTAAGGGGGTGATTACACAGAGGGAAGGTGTTAGTGCCCAAAGTGTCCTAGGTAGTTCTAGGGAGCTCTTTTTGTGTGCATATGTTTTTTGGTATAAATGATGTTTGATAAAAAGTAGAGTGAGGGGATGAGAAAATAATTCATTGATTATATTTTTGTGTTTGACAAGACCTTCGGTCTTATACCTACGTACCAACATAAAAATGAGGGATCAAAATCCCGTAGTTCGTGGTAAAAATTTCAAAGAAGTTGATGAATTGATTTTAATTAAAAGTTTAACAAGAAAAAAGGCACAAAAGGACTAAAGATTTGAATGAGGTTGTTAGTTCTTTTTGTCTTTTGAAATTTAAGTCAATATGGATAAGTTTATTTACAAATTTGATTTAAGAAAAAAAGTTTGAAAATTCAATGACATAAGACCAAAGTTTCTAATCATTAAAACATGTATAAGTTTGAAATCACAAGCAAAGAAAGTTTTTGAAAAGGAGAGATTTTAAAATTTAAGAAATGGGAGGAGATGAAGAGACTATCCTAGACAAAAATTAAAAGTTAAGAGTTGAAAAGATATGACCAGAGAGAGAGAGAGAGAGAGAGAGAGAGATGTTGTTTTCATTGTCTTTGTCTTGCTTCTGTAAGTAATAAGAAAAACATAATAAAGCATGATTCTGAGAAAAAGTCTTTAATGTTCTTCAATATTGAACAAAACATTTTTTTATGCTCTTGCAATCTATGTCACATAATGATGTTGATGTTGTTGTTATATTTTTGTAATAATCTTCCTATATTTAAAACATTGAGAAATTTATTACTTTCCTCTAATGACAACACTGGGACATTTATTCCTAAACACAATCATTCATTTTTCTTTCACGTTCTCTTTTATGTTCTCTTTCACGTGAAAGCATTTGCCATGAAAACATTTTCTCAAAATAATGAAATGTCTCTAGGATGGATTGCAAATACAGAAAAAAATTCTTTTAGTTTGAATAGATAACTTATCAGAAATTTGAAAAGATAGGTTATTCTCAAAGAATTCATTGTCAAACTCTTGATTTGTTAAACAAATTATTTTAATATTCTGTGTAAACAATGTAAATAAAAAAAGTTTCTCCCCCTCGGTTTTTAACAGAAACCGAGAGGTATATAACGCTTGAGTTGGAACATATTTTATTATTATTTATTTAAAAAGAAATATATTTTACCTCGGTTTTAAGAAATAATTGAGGTAAAATATAAGCGTGTTTATTCAATTTCTTCATCGTCCTTAAATAAATTTTTGTTGTCCATTTAATGAGTATCAATGCTCAAGACACTGTCATTAGTGATCCTCGCGAAACCTAAAATCCTCATTATAAAAGCATTATGAATATTAAAAATTGATAATAAAATATTTAACATGAAAACTTTGAACTTAAAAAGACAAGGATGAGTTCTCATTATTTTGTTGGAAAAATTTCTCAATGATGGATTGCAAGAGCAAAAAATTATTTAGGTTCAAGATTTGTGTTCTTATATAATCATATAATTGAATATTTTTATTTTATTTTCTAACTTTTTTTGTTTGTTTTATATCAGACATTTGATCTTCCTCAAAATCAATGAAACGAGGATCTCTAACATTTGCTCTTCCTAGAGATATCCAACATTTGTTAGTTTGGAAAATATAAAAAAGGTATTTATGGGGTTCAAACCCATGATTATTTAAACTAACCCCTCAGTTATTTTTAAACCGGTGGGAAAAGTAGAGAGTTTTCATGACGCTCTTCGTTATCTTGCCTCTATAACCAAGGTAAAATCAATTTCGTGTCCGAGGTTAAATGTGTTTTTTTGTAGCAGTGAAGTATTGAAGTTGAGTTTGTTGCAACAACCTCATGTGCTTGTCAAGCAGTGTGGCTTCAAAACATTCTTCACAAGCTTGGTCAGACTCAAAGGCAAAGTACAATCATCATGTGTTACAACAGTTCCACAATCAAGTTGTCGAAGAACCTGTTGATGCATGGAAGATGCAAACATATAGATGTAAGATTTCACTTTCTTATGGACTTGACCAAAGATGATACAATTGAGATGAAGCATTGACAGACAGGAGAGCAGCTTGTAGATGTGTTAACTGAACCAGTGAAGCTCGAGTCTTTCAACTACATTAGAACAAGAATTGAAGTTTGTGTCATTTGAGTTTTGCTCAACAATGTGCATGAATCTAATGTTTGTATCATATTTTAATCTGTCTCTTTTGCTAGTTTCAGATTAAGAGAGTGTATATTGGAATGTTAAATAAAATGTTGCAGCATTGTGTTTAACAAAATGTTAGAATGTAATTAACTATAACATAACTAACTACTAGTTACTTATAAGGTTGTTAGTTAAGAGTGTGATTCTATATTATATAAATAATTGATAATTTATGTAAATAAAACAACTTAAAACTGTATTATTCAATAACAACTTTCTTTCACATTCTAACGCACATATTTTAAAATAAGGAAAAACATTTATAAAAAAAATCCTAAAAACAGTGAAATTTTGTGTTGTAGTTGTTGAATAAACTTTAATGTTATAGTTAGTGGATTTCTATTAATAAGTTAGTGGAGAGATTAAGAGTCTGTTGTAGTTGGAAGGTCAAGAGATAGTGGCCTATTAATAGTATTTACTAATAATTGTAAGTTTCTGAGTCTATATAAAGACCAAGGATGTACTCTAATCAAATACAGAAGTAACAAAAGATTTGCTTCTTATTACAAATTGGCATCAGAGCTAATGGCAAACATGTTGAATCAAATGTCGTTGCCACGGCTAACGAAGTTAAATTATGAAAACTGGAGTATCCAAATGAAAGCTCTTCTCGGATCTCTAGACCCGTGGGAGGTGACCAAAGATGGGTTTGAAGAACCAACAGATATTTTGGGATATACGACAGCTCAAAACAAGGCATTGAAAGAGACACGATCGAAGGATAAAATGGAAATATACATGTTGTTTAGGGTTGTTGATGAATCAGGCTTCGAAAAGATTGTCGGTTCGACTACGTCGAAAGAAGCGTGGGTCACGCTAGAGAAAGTGTTCAAAGGAGTAGATCGAGTAAAGCAAGTTCGACTCAAAATACTTCGTGGCGAATTGGAGAGGATGCAGATGAAGGAGTCAGAAAATGTATCTGACTACATCACGCATGTACAAAAGGTGGTGAACCAACTCACCAGAAATGGCGAAACAGTAACTGATGCACGAGTTGTTGAAAAGATTTTGAGATCTTTAACAGATAAATTTGAGAATATTGTGTGTGCAATAGAAGAGTCGAAGGACCTTTCGACGCTCTCAGTCGAAGAGCTCGTTGGTTCCCTCGAAGCACACGAACAACGTAAGATGAAAAAGAAGGAAGAAGGAGTAGAGGACGCAAATCAAACCAAGGAGCAAATCAAAGACGAAAAGGTACTCTTTTCTCAAAAATTTCGAGGAAGAGGACGTGGTCGTGGAGGACGTGACAGTGGTCGAAGTGGTACAGGCAGCAACTTCGAGAGAGGACAGTCGAGCTAGCAAAATTGGCGTGGCAGAGGACGTTGTCAAAGAGGTGGTAGGTCGAACCATTCCAACTTTGGATGCTACAAGTGTGGGAAGTATGGTCATTATGCGAAGGATTGCAACTCATTCAAATGCTATAACTGTGATAAAGTGGGACATCTTGCAAAAGATTTTCGAATCGAAAAGAAGGTAGAAGAAACAACCAATCTAACTTTGGAAGCTGAAGCAAATGAAGGTTTTCTCTTGATGGCTCAAAATGAGATCAACTCAAATGATAATGTTTGGTATCTTGACTCAGGAGCAAGTAACCATATGTGTGGTTATAAAAACTTGTTTAAAGAAATGAGAAAGATTGAAGATGGAAATGTGTCTTTCGGAGATGCATCGAAAGTGAAGGTCGAAGGCAAGGGAACGATCCGTTACTTGCAGAAGGATGGGTTGATTGGATCAATTCAAGATGTTTATTATGTACCAAATCTTAAGACCAATATCTTGAGTTTGGGACAACTTACAGAAAAAGGTTATTCGATACTTATGAAAGAACGGATACTGCATTTGAAGGACAAGCTGGGACATCTGATTGCTCGTGTCGAAATGGAGAGAAATCGAATGTACAAACTGAATCTGATAAACGTTCGAGAAAAATGTTTACAAGTAAATTTCGAAGACAAAGCGTCACTATGGCATATACGCTTTGGTCATCTACATCATGCTGGTTTAAAAAGGTTGGCGAAAAAGAACATGGTGCATGGACTACCAGATATGGATTATGAAGGAAAGTTCTGTGAAGAATGTGTGCTTAGCAAACAAACAAGAACTTCATTTCAAAAGAAGGAAGAATATCAAGCTAAGAATATCCTTGAATTGATTCACACCGACATATGTGGGCCAATCACGCCAGAATCTTTCAGTAGGAAAAGATACTTTATTTCCTTTATCGACGATTACTCACGGAAGACATGGGTTTATTTCTTGAAAGAAAATTCTGAAGCATTCGAGGTGTTCAAAAGGTTCAAAGTAATGGTGGAGAAGGCAACCGACAGACACATTAAAGCAATTCGATTTGATAGAGGTGGTGAGTATACTTCGACAACCTTTATGAAGTATTGTGAAGAGCAGGGCATAAGGATATTTCTAACTGCAGCATACTCACCTCAAAAAAATGGGGTGGCTGAAAGGAAGAATCGAACAGTCCTTGACATGGTTCGTTCAATTCTTAAAAGCAAGAACATGCCAAAGGAATTTTGGGCAGAAGCTGTACAATGTGCCATTTATGTTCAGAATCGATGTCCACATTCGAAGTTAGAAGATCAAACACCATAAGAAGCGTGAAGCGGACAGAAGCCAACAGTTTCTCATCTCAAAGTATTTGGTAGTGGGGCTTATGCACACGTACCAGATCAACGAAGAACGAAGCTTGAAGACAAAAGTCAGAAATACATACTTATTGGGTATGATGAGAAAACAAAAGGGTGCAAGCTATTCGATCCCATAAGAAAGAAGGTGATAGTGAGTAGAGATGTTTGAATAAACGAAGCAAGTCAGTGGGACTGGAATAGTTCGACAGAAGTTATCGTCGAAGTTGAAGAATCATCTGTCGCTGTACCACCAAACATTTCCACAAAACTTGAAGACTCTGACAATGAAGATGAACCTCCACAACCCATAATGCGAAGTTTGCAAGATCTGTATGATTCGACAAGTGAAGTGCACCTTGTATGTCTCTTCGCAGATGCTGAAAACATCAGTTTTGAAGAAGCAGTACGAGACAAGAAGTGGAAAAGTGCCATGGACGAAGAGATCAGGGCGATTAACCACAACAACACTTGGGAGCTAGTTGAATTGCCAAAAGGTAGTCAACCCATTGGTGTAAAGTGGGTATTCAAGAAAAAGATGAACGCTCAAGGAGAAATAGAACGATACAAAGCGAGACTTGTTGCGAAGGGATACAAACAGAAAGCAGGAGTTGATTATGACGAAGTATTTGCACCTGTTGCAAGAATGGAGACAATTCGATTACTCATATCTCAAGCTGCTCAATTCAAATGGCCAATATTTCAAATGGATGTCAAAACAACTTTTCTTAATGGTGTACTAGAAGAAGAAGTCTATGTTGAACAACCACTCGGGTACATGAAAGCTGGAGAAGAGAAGAAGGTACTGAAATTGAAGAAAGCGCTATATGGGCTGAAGCAAGCACCTCGGGCATGGAACACACGTATCGACACATATTTCAAGGAGAACGGGTTCGAGCAATGTCCGTACGAACATGCCCTCTATGTGAAGAAAAATGGAAGGAATGTATTACTTGTTGCTCTCTATGTCGATGATCTTATTTTTCTGGGCAGTAATGGTCAGATGATAGAAGAATTTAAAAGCACAATGACACGTGAATTCGAGATGACAGACTTAGGCATGATGAGATTCTTTCTTGGTCTAGAAATTCGACAAGAAGAAACAGGAATCTTCATCTCACAAGAAAAATATGCAAAAGAAATCTTGAAAAGATATAAGATGGAAAGCTGTAATCCGGCTTCGACGCCAATGGAACCAGGAACAAAGTTGTCGAAATTTGATGGAGGAGAACGTGTAGAAGCAGGCAAATATCGAAGTTTGGTAGGAAGTCTTCGCTATCTCACATGTACAAGACCAGATATCTCATTAAGTGTAGGCATTATAAGTTTATTCATGAAGGAGCCAGTTTACACACATTGGAAAGCATTGAAGGGAATTCTGAGGTACATTCAAGGAATAGTGTCACTTGGGATGTTCTACTCGAATTCCGACAAATACAAGTTGGTTGGTTACTCTGACAGTGATTGGTGCAGAGACATAGACGATCGAAAAAGCACTTTTGGATATGTGTTCTTCATGGGAAATACTGCATTCACTTGGCTTTCTAAAAAACAGCCAATAGTAACACTTTCGACATGTGAAGCAGAATATGTAGCAGCATCCTGGTGCGTTTGTCATGCAATATGGCTCAGAAGATTGATGAGTAAAATGGAGCTAAAACAGAAAGGTGCAACAATAATACAAGTTGACAACAGGTCAGCAATTGAGTTAGCAAAGAATCCAGTAAACCATGAAAGGAGAAAACACATTGATGTTCGCTTCCACTTCATTTGAGAACACGTGAAGGAAGGAAATGTCGAATTGAAGCATGTAGCAAGTAAGGATCAAGCAGCAGACATTTTCACAAAACCACTATCAAAATAAATCTTCGACAGAGGCAAGAAATTGATAGGCATGATGAATAGAAGAAACATTTAAGTTTACAAAGGAGTTTTGTTGAATAAACTTTAATGTTATAGTTAGTGGGTTTCTATTAATAAGTTAGTGGAGAGATTAAGAGTCTGTTGTAGTTGGAAGGTCAAGAGATAGTGACCTATTAATAGTATTTACTAATAATTGTAAGTTTCTGAATCTATATAAAGACCAAAGATGTACTCTAATCAAATACAAAAGTAACAAAAGATTTGCTTCTTATTACAGTAGTTACATTATTTGTCGGATAACATTTCTCTTATATTAAACAATTTAATGAAACAAATTTTATTTGACAAGCTATAAAACTCGAGCCATACACACTTCATCTTTGCTTCTATTCCTTGACAAGATGAGCCTCAATAGCTTTTGTGACCTCTAAAACAAGGTCCAAGTATGAATTAGGAAATGCACCTGTAATATCCTCCTTTACTTTCTCATACTCAAAACTCCATCTCACAAGTGCACCATATTCCTCATCCATCACTTCTAATGTTCCCTTTAAACTCTTGTAATTCTCACTCACTTCCCCATCAAAGAGACTATATGTGATGACCTTATTCTCATCATCTAGAGTATCAATTTTTTCTTTAGCACTTTCTTCTCTTCCATCTGCAGGAATTCACAAGTATATATTTAAAATCAAATATATTACTTTTGAGCAATAAATAAAATAAAATAAAAAACTACGAAACATAAAAACCTTAATTACCTATTGTATATTCCCATTGTATGACAGAACCAACATTTTCCCAGTCACCTTCAATCACTCTAGCTCCATGTACTTCAGGGGAAATGTTAGGAATATGTTGAAGTTGCTTCCTAAAAATATTATAGAACTTAGCTGCAGATGCTTCAATTTCATATTCAGTGAATACTTTCCCACATAAATCCATTTTTCTGCTCTATATAATGTATAGATATAAAACAATATAGAACTTATAAATCACTCTACTAATAACGTATAAGTTGACATTGCACATTTTCTAATTAGTAAGTGCATTACACGTCAAGTCTCTAGCATTGCCTAGTGCACGTTTTGTCTAAAATAATTTATTATTTAATATTTTTTTATTATAATTAATTAATAATTCCAAGTTCCAAACAATTAGTAACCTATATCAACAATGTGAGTTAGTTGTCATGATAAAAAATATTAGATAACGAAGGAAGAGATAACTTTATAACTCCAAGTTCCAAACAATTACACAGTGGCGGAACCAGATAAAAAAATTTGGGATGACCGCTAACGTAAAATAAAGATTATAAATAAAATGTAAATAGTATTTTAAATAAAATATTAAAGTTAAAATAAATACAAAGTTAATTACTAAAAATTTAAATTACATGACTTAAAACTACCTTAAAATAATGCTTTACGCGTTTCGAGTGACTTGAAATCGTCAATAATTGACTCTGAACTAATGCTTGCACTAATCTCCCCTTCAATATATACTGTTATGCTATCTCCAAGAAACCCATCATCCATCTTGTTTCTCAACTTAGTCTTAATAATTTTCATTGCTGAAAAAGACCTCTCAGTTGTGGCCGTAGAAACGGGAAGAGTCATAATAAGACGAAGTAGTCTATCAATCAAGAAGTAAGTTTCAGCCTGTCCAGATACAACCAAACATGAACATAGTTCTTGAATAGTTGATAAATTATTCAAGTTTGATGCTTGACGAGCAACAAATAGAAAATGTTGGAGTTGAAATTGCAAATTATTCTTCTCTTGATTACTAAAATCCATAGGATAATATTTTTCAACTAAAGAACAAATAGTATCAATGCTAAAAGCTTTATATCCATCCTTAGGAGATAAAGAACAAGAAAGAGATAACAAATTCATTGCCTACTCACTGAATCTGCTATTCAACTCTTGTAACTGTTTGTTAATGGTAGTGAAAAAGATTTCCACTTTAAAGTAATGTTGAATTGTGACTTGATTCTCTTCAAGACGGGAGCGTCCAAATCTTGTTGTTGAATGAGCATCATTAAGATTAGGAATCTCAATACCATGCTTTTCACAAAAAGATACCACTTTAGTAAACAATATATCCCAACCATTTTCTCTCAAACCTTGAATAAGATGTTTTGTTGAACGAACCAAGTTCATAACATTAACTACATCTTGATTTTTTTTTTGTAAGACTTTACAAAGCATATATATTATTCCCATGATTTCTTTCATCAAGTGCAAAATAAATATAAAATCAAATGCCTTCAAGTAATTGTAACAACTATCTGCATCCCCACGTGTAGCATAACTCCCTTTATCTTTTGCAATTTTTTTTAAAACTAAGCAAGTTGCTTCATACATGTTTATCAAGCTAGAAATTGAGTCGTAATATGATCCCCAACGAGTATCTCCAGCCCGTTTCAATGTACCAACTTGATTTGTACCTTTATCAGTTACAATCTCATCATTCTCTAATAAATAAGCAATTTCTTCTAATTGGGCAGCTTGTAACTCATCATGACGCTTTGTAGAAGAACAAACAACATTCACAACAAAGATCAGCTTCTCAAAAAATTTATGAACAAGTTTGACTTCTCTTGATGATATAACTAATGCAAGTTGCAATCGATGAGCAAAACAATGAACATAGTATGCATAAGGACAATCCTTCATAAAGAGGGCTTGTAAACCATTCCATTCTCCTCTCATATTGCTAGCACCATCATACCTTTGGCCACAAATGTTAGAAACATCAAGGTTATATCAAGAAAGTATATCACATATTGCTTCCTTAAAAGTTAAAGATGTGGTGTCTTTAATATGTGTCACATCAAAAAATCTTTCTTGTATTAAACAAACTTTATCAACAAATCTTAATACAAGAGCCATTTGTTCCTTTTTTGACTCATCACGAGCTTCATCAACAACGATACAAAATTTGGAATCACCAATTTCCTCACGAATACTCTTTTTCACCCTACTAGAAATGATTTGCAAGAGCTCTTTTTGAATTTGATGTGAAGTATACTTGTAATTTTGTGAAGCATTTTCCAACACAACTTTTGCAACTTCATCATTGTAGGATGCTAAAAGTTTCAATAACTCAAGAAAGTTACCTTGATTTCTTGATTTGCTACTTTCGTCGTGACCCCTAAAAGCACAAGCTTGTAGTGTTAACCAACGAACAATGTCAATTGAAGTCTTGAGTCGTAACCGATTATTCATTCTTTGACTTGAATTTTGCACTTGAATAACATTTCTAATATGACCATCTTGATTCAACAAGTCTTGACAAGCTTTCATTGCATTGTTGTGTGGTGAGCAAGGATCCTTCCCTATGTGTTTAAAAAAGGAACAATGTTTTCCATTCCTAACTTTCTTCCAATTTCTAAAACCCATAGAAATAAAGACAAGTGATCTGGGACGTCCACTTAGTTTTTTGCTAAAAAGGTAACATGGTAAGCAATATGCAGCATCTTCAGATGGTGAATATTCTAACCATGATGGAAATATGTTAAACCAAGTATGTTGAAACCTTCTCGGATGATCCTCGTTACCGGACAAAGGATAGTTTTCTAAATGAATTTGATATGGACCCCATTTTAGATAAGCTCTTCGTATTGCATCCACTTGATTTGGTGGATATTGCCAAATCGGAGGACGCTTTCCAGGATCGCGTTCCAAAGAAATTTCAAAACCATGATGCTCTTCAATTGTTGGATTCTCAAGAACTATTTCAGATTCGGATGTCGGGATTATAATTTCTTCATCTCTCTCTTCTCTTTCAATTTCACGTGATTTCCTTTTGAAAAAAGAATCAATTTTCCTATTATTCATTTTTACTCTTCCTATAATATCATATCAGATCCAAAAATCAATTTAAAGAACATAAAAATTAAAAGAGAAAAAAATTAATAAACTTAATTAATCAACTTTAATCCGTTTTCAAATACCGGTAACTTCACTATTTGAAATTAGCAGCAACAATGATTAAATAAACCTTATTAAAGTGTATAACTATATTTATAAATTACAGTGTTATGAATTGGTATAATAAACCTCATATAGATTATTTTAACACATCAAGAAAGAAGAACCCTAAAAATCTCAAAAACACAAATCAAACAATCACTTTAATTTGTTACTTTTTATAAAAGAAGAATGAATAAAGTTTTTTACCTGTTAGATGCCGATCACTTTAATCTGTTCCAATTTCGGTGCCGGTAGCAAACCCATGTGAGAAAGAAAGGAAAGATAGGAGTTTTTTACCTTATATGTATTTTAACCTAACTTTGAATGAAAAATAAAAAATAAAAAATAATTTTAATTTAAAATAAGGATGTTTTAGTAATTTAATATATATGAATTAAAAAAAATAAAAAGTTGAGGGTGGTCGTGGCCTTCCCACGTCCCCCCTCAGTTCCGCCACTGCAATTACGCCATTCCAATATCATGTTGGAGAAGTAGTATAGTGGAAATCATGCTGAAGGACATGGAAAACTTAATATAGTATTACCAATTTCAAACGTTGAAGATGTTGCAAGTTCAAAATTGTGAAAAAGTTGTGGTAGCTTTTCCTTCCTCAAAGCAGAAGACTTATAATAATCTAGACAAGTTAGTAGTTAAGGATTGTGCTTTAGTGCAGGAGATATTTGAATTGACTCCTAGTGAAAATAGTGCCACAGAGGTTACAACACCAATGAGAATAATTGTTTTAGTTTGATTGGCAAAGCTAAAAAATACATTGAGTATGTGTTAAAAGTTGTAATTCTATGTTCTGATTGAAAGCTAGCATTCGACTGTGTCGAAGTAGCTAGTCGAAGTTCAAGAGTTAGTTGTATTCAACGTAGCCGAATATAAAATATAGTCGTGTCGAAATGTAACTTATAATTTTGTATTTTACATTTTATATGTTTTGGATTTGGGTCGGTCTGTATAGTTTGGACATTTGGTTTAGTTGCCTATTTAAAGGACTTTGTATAATGTAAACAGATAACTTAACTCAATCATAATTTTCATAATTCGGTTTTCAGTTGTCTTTCTTTTCTCTCTTTTCTTCTATGTCTTTAATCTTTCTTGAAAATATTTGTTACAACAAATTGGTATCAAAGAATCCGATTGTGATTCAGAGAGAATTTGTAATGACAAACAGAACAACAACATCAATGCAATTTCCAGCGAATCTACCGGTTTTAATTGAGTCTATCTTTGAATTTTTCAATGGTACCATCAATTTGCATTTTTATTTTAAAGATCCATTTACAACCTTTTGGTTTTGATCCTGGGAGGAGTACTAGTTTTCAAATTTTATTACCCATAATTGAGTCTATTTCCTCTTGAATAGCTTCCTTCCAAAAGGAAGAATCGTGAGACTTTATAGTCTCTTCAAATGTTTCAAGATCATTATCTAGGTTATAAAAAATTGGTCCATGATGATTTATGGAATCATTGTTTCCTTCAACAAGGAGCATGAAGAAGTCTGATCCATAGTTTTTCACTTTTCGGATTCTTTTACTTCTTCTAGGTCTTGAACATGTTAAGGTATCCTTATTGGATATATTATTTTCTAGACTTTATACATCATAATAAACAATGTCTTTGAGATTTTGAATTGAGGTAAATCTATTTTCTTGAAAAATTGCATCTCTTGACTCAATCAATGTATTAATCAGATATGAGTCATTTGATTCAATAACCATGAATCTATATGCTTTGTTGTTTTTTACATAGCCCAGAAATACACATTCAATTCTTCCTTCTCCCAATTTCTTTCTTTTTGGTTCAGAAACCTTTACAATTGCTATACAACCCCAAACTTTAAAATAGTTAAGGTTGAGTTTTCTTTTCTTTCATAGTTCATATGGGGTTATCTTGTTCCTTTTATTAGGAACTCTGTTTAATATATAACATACAGTTAGCATAGTTTCACCCCAATATCCTTTAGATAAATCCGAATAGGATAACATGACATTTACCATTTCTTCCAACACCTTATTTTTCCTTTCTGCTATCTCATTTTATTGTGGGGAATATGGTGCAGTTTTTTTATGCATAATACTAGTGGACTCAAAACATATAGGATGATAAAACTCCCTCCCTTATCACTTCTAAAACATTTAATGAAAGTCTCATGTTGAAGTTTTACTTGTGCTTTAAATATTTTAAATTTGTCTAAGACTTCATCCTTAGAAAGCATTAAATAAACATAACAAAATCTAATGCAATCATCAACGAAAGTGACAAAGTACTTTTTACCACCAATGGTGGGCCAACCATGTAAATCACACACATCTGAATGAATTAAATATAACACCTTATAACTTATTTCAATTCCTTTGAAAGATTGTCTTGTGATATTAGTTAACATGTAAGTAGTACATGAATTTGAATTTTTGTCAAGAGCCGGAATTAAATTTGATTTTATCATATCATTTAATTTTCTCAAGTTAACATGTTCTAGTTGCATATGCCATAAATCACAAGACTCGACAATATAAACAGAAATCACATTATTATTATTATTAAAAACATTACACATGAACATATTCTCACAAAGATAACCCTTCCCTACAAAAATACCCCCTTTGAAGAGAATAAATTTATCTCCCTCAAATACAGATTTGAAACCATACTTATTAAGTAAAGGTACATAAATTAAGCTCTTCCTAACTTCAGGAACATAAAGAACATCTTTAAGAGTGAGTGTTTTTCCAGAAGTGAATTCAATCTCCACTGATTCTTTTCCTTTGACTTGGACAATAGAGGCATTTCACATGTACAAAACATTACCATTTTCCTCACTGATGATCTTGAATAGCTTTTTATTTTTGCACACATGACGGGTAGCACCAGAGTATATTCACCAAGAATCAACGTCCACTATCATGTTGATTTCAGAAATGACAATAATAAGATTGTCTTTTGTTTCACTTAAATTCTTGTTTTTGTTCTCTCTTTTCAAGAACCTGAGCTCATTTTTAAAGTGTTATGGTTTTCCATAATGATAGTAATTTCCTTTATTTTTCTTTCTATTGTTATTATTGCTATTAACATTTTGATTTTCATAAGATTTTCCAAAATCTCGTTTCCTTTTCTTGGAAGTTTTACTTGAATTTCCTTCCTCCATTACATGGACTTTCTCATGAGCAATTTGATTTTTAGTATCATCTTGTTTACGATAAACTTCTTCTAAACGAATGTGATTACCCAATTGCTCAAGAGATATATTCCCTTTCTTATGTTTTAAAGATTTTTAAAATATTTCCATGATAGAGGAAGTTTATCTATTATGAAATATACAATAATTGTTTCATCCATATGCATAGCATGTTGTTTGTAGTTATTGAGAATACGTCCAATTTCATACATTTGTTCCATTACATATCTATTATCTACCATTTTATAATTATTGAAATGAGAAACAAGAAACTTCTTACTTGTAGCATTTTCTTGCACGTATCTTGATTCTAGTTTTTCCCACAGTTCCTTTGCAGAATTGCTACTTTGATAGATGTCGAACAAAGAGTCTGACATACCGTTAAGAATATGACTCATGCAAATGTAATCATCATTGTCCGATTTTTGTCTTTCTCTCTCTTCAGCAATGGTTTCTTCTTCCCTCTCTAATGGTCTTGCAGTATTCAGAACATACACCACTTTCAATGTTGTAAGTAGAAACTTCATCTTTTTCTGCCAACGGACAAAGTTACCTCCATCAAACTTTTCCAATTTCACAGAGTTGAATGTCATATCTTTGAGTGATGTTGTCATTGAAAAGTCAAAATTGATCCTAAAGATTGTTGGATTTTGTGGTTGTTGAAAATATATAGCAACACTAAAATAAAGAAGGTGTTGATGAATATTTTTCTTAAAATTTCAAAGCGTGCGAATTTCACACTAACCTTTAGGATCAATTCGCCCCCACCAATTATAGTATATTGGATGCAATTGAGATTAATATCGAATTTCCTTCAGGATACTTTGAATTCCTTAATGTGAATTGCACGCATACACTAAACGTATCTTTTGATAATCGACTACAGAATGATGTTTCTCAAACTTCACTCATGCATTAATGAAGTGAAAAACGATTTAGAATAATTGAAATGGTAGAGAAAATGTTGTATGTATTTCTATTTTCGTGTGTATTCTGCTTCTCAAATGTCTCTATTTATAGATAAGTTCAAGCCATTTGATGAACAGTAACTGATATATTGTTTGGCATCCAAATTTATAGCCAAAAAATGTGCTAGATCAGTTGGTAAAATTGTGTCCTTTCAACGGGGCATCGTGTCTTCAAAAATTGCCATTAAATATAATAACAATTCATATGCATATTACAAAATTACAAAAATTACACCTTGTATGATATTTTGGAAATCATCTACAATTTTAACAGAGCTCAAGAAAGACAATTGTAAATTTTTCAAGTTTATTTGATATGCAATAACATCATAGCCAAACACACTTCATCTCTGTTCATATTTGTTGCTCTTCCTCAACAAGATGAGCATCAACATCTTTTGTGATCTCTGCAACAAGATCCAAATAGAAATCCATAACTGCACCGGTAATGTCCTCCTTTAATTTCTCATACTCAAAAGTCCATCTCACAAGCCCACCATATTCCCCATCCATAACTTGTAATGTTCCCTTAAAACTCTTGTAATTCTCACTCACATCTCCATCAAAGAGACTAAACGTGATTACCTTATTCTCATCATCTATAGTCTCAATTTTTCCTTTAGCACTTTGTTCTTCTTCATCTGCAGGGATTCACAAGTGTGTAAAATCATATATACTACTTCCGAGCAATAAATAAAATAAGACCATGAATCATAAAAAGCTTAATTACCTATTGTATATTCCCAGTGTATGACAGCACCAACTTTATCCCACTCACCTTCAAGCAATCTAGCTCCTTGTACTTCAGAGGAAATGTTAGGAATAAATTGAAGTTGCTTCCTAAAAACATTATAGAACTTAGCAGCAGTTGCTTCACCCTCGTATGCAGTGGATACTTTCCCACATAAAGCCATTTTTCTGCTCTCTAATGTTTTTACGAACACTCTATATGTAGTGATAGAAAGTATACAGCTGTATGTAATAGTTGACATTTCTAGATTGGTGTCATAGGATATCTCAAAACAACTGTACGTATAAGTTGACATTGCACATTTTCTAATTAGTAAGTGCATTACACGTCTCAAGTCTCTAGCATTGCCTAATGCACGTTTTGTCTAACATAATTTATTATTTAATATTTTTTTATATAATTAATTAATAATTAATAATTCCAAGTTCCAAACAATTACTAACTTATATCAACAATGTGAGTTAGTTGTCATGATAAAAAATATTAGATAACGAAGAAAGAGATAACTTTATAACTCCAAGTTCCAAACAATTACGCCATTCCAATATCATGTTGGAGAAGTAGTATAGTGGAAATCATGCTGAAGGACATGGAAAACTTAATATGGTATTACCAATTTCAAACGTTGAAGATGTTGCAAGGTTCATAATTGTGAAAAAGCTGTGTAGTTTTTCCTTCCTCAACGTAGAAGACTTATAATAATCTAGAGAAGTTAGTAGTTAAGGATTGTGCTTTAGTGCAGGAGATATTTGAATTGACTCCTAGTGAGAATAGTAGCACAAAGGTTATAACACCAATGAGAGAAGCTAAAGAATATATTGAGCATGTGCTAGAAGTTGTAACTCGATGTTCTGATTGAAAGTTAACATTTGACTGTGTCGAAGTAGGTAGTCGACCCTTAGGAGTTAGTTGTATTCAATGTAGTCGAATACAACATATAGTAGTGTTGAAATGTAACTTGTAATTTTGTATTTTATATTTGGTACGTTTTGGGTTTGGGTCGGTTTGTATAGTTTGGGCATTGGATTTAGTTGCCTATATAATGGGTTTTGTATGATGTAAACAGATAACTTCTCTCAATCCTAATTTTCATAATTCCGTTTTCGATTTTCTTTCTTTTTTCTCTTTTCTTCTATGCCTTTCACCTTTTTTGAAAATATTTGTTCCAATAAATTGGTATCAAAGAATCCAATTATGATTCAGAGAGAATCTGTAATGACAAACAGAACAATAACATTAACGCAATTTTCAGCGAATCTCTCTGTTTTCAATGGAGAGAACTATGAACGGTGAGTTGCGCAGATGAGATCATCTTCAGATTCTAAGATATGTATGAAATTGTGTGATTCAGTACCGACATTGGAAGATGGTGCAGATGATGAGATATTTATGTAAATGATATGTCAATCAATCTCGATGTATTTTGATTTTTCATGGAATGATAGATTATGAGCTAGGTTAATAGTTGAATTGTTATCACAATACATAAAAGTTGATTGATGAAAAGAGATAATGAGGTACTTAAATAATGTCAAGCTAACCGATGTCACTATTTTGCTTCAGAATTGCATTTGGAAACCATAGATTGGTTTTTGGTCTTCTTTACAAGGAGAGATGATTCTAGTGTTTGTGTAAGTTCTAGAGGTCAATAATTTTATTAGAATTTGTTATTATATCGAAGTATATCTTGTTCGTTTAACTAGACATTAATGATGACTTAATCGTAAGATCATGTTAACCCTAAAGTCAATATTTTTAAATTATCCATATGGTCACAATTTATTGTGCTGCGGAATATGATTAAAATATATAGACTATTATGTGTATAGAATGACGATCACGTCTCATATATTATGAATAAATAATTATCAAGTCTTTATATATATATATATATATATATATATATATTATAATATATATATATATATATATATATATATATATATATATATATATATATATTAGCAATTACAATGGAGCAAGGGTTTGACAAGGTCAGAGTGTGGGTGGAATTCCTATACCCAAGCCTCCTTTTAAGCAAGCTTGGTCTCACACGACCAAAGCAACGAAAGGATCTCATTGTTTATTTTCACCTTTTTATGCATTTTTTATTTATTTTGGAATGCTTTGTAATGGTATTTGTAAAATGTGCTCTTTACGAGTTGATATCTAATGAAGTCTCGCTTTTGTCCCAATTTTCTCTTTTATTGCTTTATTATGTGTCACCCTTAATGTTCCACGATAGCTGATACATGATCATTTGTATTTCTTCGAGTCCGACTAGACATGTTGTTAATTGCCTTAAAAAATAATCAAATTGCTTGGTTGTGAATTTGAAATGTTTGTAAACAAATTAAAAATGTATGTAGGAATAATGTTAGGGCGTTATGGCACCCCATACGACATGATTATACCTCATAAGCTGTAACGATACCCTGTAGAGCGTAATGATAGCATGTCGAGTGTTATGATACCCTGTAGGTCACAGTAATATAGTATGTTTATATGTAAAATGAATTTCCTAATACAAGATGTAATTTGTAAATGAGGTGCCTCATTAAAAGGGATGCTCTTGCAAAAGAAAAGAGTGCCACACCATCATTTTATTTATTTTTTAATAATGTGATTCAAAGAACAGGAAAATAATTCATGGTTGTTGTAACAACACAACTTGCCTTATTAATAAAAATTTAAACTAATTATAATAATTCCTCTTGGTAGAATGAGTTTCATGTTTCAGGGACATGGTCTTCATTTATTTATTCTAACTTGTAGGTGTCGTGAGCATAACTATTAACTTGCTCACACTTTCGAGGTCTCATATACTAAATAATTATTTGTGTTTCAAATTGTGAGGGTAAATATGACTAGTTCTTATTTTAATGATGTCAAATCTTTCTAGTCGTCCATAACGTGTATTTTGGACGGTGTCATCATATCATACAATGCATTCATCCTTTAACTTGTTCAAAATATAAGTTCAACGTGTCCAGACATATAGGAGCATATCATAGATGTGAATCATGCACTTGATCATCGTTAATACCCTAGGTTCATAAGAGATTGATTTAAATTTATCAAAATACATCTCAAAACTCATTTTTGAGAGTTTAAGAACTGTGAGTCGTCTCATGACTCGGAGCGTAACTCTCGGGTCTGAACAGGTTGAATCACAAGTCGACTAAATCCTGGAAAAACTAAATGAGTCGACTCATCCACATGTTACGTCGACTCATTTCCTATTTTCATTTGAACCATGTAGCCACGGGTCTGAACAAGTCAACTCAACCCTGAAAAAAAACTCTGTTTGAGTTGACTCATCCCCTATTTGAGTCGACTCATCGCTTGTTTTACTTGAATAAGTTTGCCCCGGGTCCATACAGAGTGACCTGTATGAACAGGTCGAGTGGTCGCTACTTGGACTCAATTTTCTGCTGTGTAATTTTGCAAAATAATTCTGTTATGTCTGTTATTTGGTCCATGCATCATATAAATATTCTAGAGTCTCTTCTTCAACATTTAACAAGAAAAGTGAAAGATATACACCAAAGTGCTCTTCATCTTCATTCTTCATTGCATTTCTCAATAATCACACATAATAATCTTTGTTGAGCATTGTGCATTGCTGTGGTGATAACATCCAAATAGTATTGTGTAATCTTAGTTTGAGTTGAGGCTTTGTGTGGGTTTTTCTTGAATAAAACCATTGGGATTTTGTCCTCCAAGAATTTGGGGTTTTTGCACTAACCTTTGCTTCACAGATTCAGCCGAGTGAAAAGTTTGAAGAACGGTGAGTTCGGTCAAACAAGTAACGGTAACCGGAGGATTGTGAAGAAAGCTTAGGGTTCAAGCGACTTGCGATCGAAGTCATCCGAACTGAAGTTTTGGATAACGTGGCGTTCTTGCAATAAGGTAGTTATAACCGGAGGTTTGTTCGAAGCGCTTGAAGGACTTGGTTTAACTCGAATCAATGGGAGATAACCGAATAGGATCTGCAACAACACTAGGGGTTGATTGGTGGTGATCATGTTCTCTTGTATTAACTTTGCAACGTGTTAATAAAAACATCTCAATTCTAGATTTAGAATTGAGGGCAAACGTATCCTAAGCGAGGACGATAGGGGAACTGCCTCAACAAATCTGGTCTTGTTCTCTCTTTCTCTTATCTCTTTAAATTCTGCATTAATTACATTTTGTATGAAATTAATAGTAAAATCAATATCACTTGATTGTTGTGCATAATAACTGTTCGATAAATTGGTGCAATCATTTTGATTGCAACTGAGTAAAAATCTGCACATTCAATTTGAGTGAAATTGAAACTTGGTGTGGAGTGCTCACCAAATGTTCGATAAAATTAATCTCACACAAATCTAGTAATTGTTTATTTGCTCTCTTATTGTGTTAACACATTATTAGAGGTAACGATATTAAGGATTGTGGTATTTAATCGATTGATTTAGATAATGGTTGATTATCTCTATCGTAGTTATTCCATTCGATTTCTCGCATATCCGATCTTTCAATTAACGGACTGTTTAGACGATTATAATCTAGGGTGCTTCCGCAACCGTTGAAAACATTTTTAAAAAGAGATAAATTTTAAAAACTGATCTATTCAACTCCCCTTCTAGATCGGTACTATCGTCTAACAAGTAGTATCACGAGCGCCGGTTCATCTAGTGCTTTGCATATAACTTTTTAGAAAATGAGTAACGATCCTAAAGGGCCGTACAATAGGGCGCCTATTTTTACCAGTGAAAATTACAGTTATTGGAAAGATTGTATGCGTATCCATATCAACTTTATTGATAGGAAGGTATGGAAAGTCATCCAAGATGGTCCTATGGAAATAACCATGACAAATGCGGATGGTGTTGTTGTACCTAAACCTGATGCATAATGGAATGAAGAAGATGAGAAAAAGTACAAATATGATTGGAAAGCCAGAAACATACTCATCGCCATTTTAGGTGTTGATGAATATTATAGGGTTTCCCATTGTACTAGTGCTAAAGCTATGTGGGACTCATTGCAAATCACCCATGAGGGAACCAATGATGTCAAACTAGCTAGAATCAACACTTTAACTCAAGAATTTGACCTTTTTCATATGGAGGATGGTGAAACCATTGTCAATATGCAAAAGCGATTTTCTCATCTAATCAATCAGCTAAATGCTCTTGATAGAACTACCCCTAATGATGTTGCTACTACTAAAATCTTAAGATGTCTTAACAGGGATTGCCTACCAAAGGTCGTTGCGATTAACGAAGCCAATGATCTAAGAACATTGGACATGACAACATTGTTTGGTAAGCTTCAAGAGCATGAGCAAGAGCTCACGAACCTTGATAAACATGAGAAGAGTGTGAGAGTGAATCAAGTGATGATGATAAAGATTTGAATGAAGACATGGAGTTGTTCGTAAGGAGGTATAACTGATACCTTAGAAATAATGAAATTCAACATTCGGATAAAAATCTTGTCAACCATATAAGACAATCAAAATTCCCGAATCGAGAGGAAGGTAAGACAACTAAGTCAAAAGGATCATGTCATAATTGCGGAAAGGTCGGTCACTATAAGTCGGATTGTCCCTTGTTGAAGAAAGACAAAGGAAGGGACAAATGTCACAACAAATCTAGAAAGGTTAGAAGAGCATGCATTGCATGGGAGAGCGATAGTGAGTCCTCAAGCGATGATAACTCAAGTGATGAAGAAGAAAATGTCAATATTTGTCTTACGGCTCATCAAAAGAAGAAAAAGAATGTAAGTCATTCTAAGTATGATCATGTTGGTAAAATGTCTTATTTTGATTTGCAGAAGACAACTAATTCAAAAGGGTCATGCCATAATTGCGGAAAGGCCGGTCACTATAAGTCGGATTGTCCCTTGTTGAAGAAAGACAAAGGAAGAGACAAATGTCACAACAAATCTAGCAAAGTTAGAAGAGCATACATTGCATGGGAGAGCGATAGTGAGTCCTCAAGCGATGATAACTCAAGTGATGAAGAAGAAAATGTCAATATTTGTCTTACGGCTCATCAAAAGAAGAAAAAGAATGTAAGTCATTCTAAGTATGATCATGTTGATAAAATGTCTTATTTTGACTTGCAAAATGCCTTTAGTACTCTACACAATGAGGTTAAGGAAGCTTTTAAACGATTGGCCTCAAATAAGAAAATTTCCTGTTATTTAGAAAAGAAGATTTCTGATTCCGAAAAAGAATTAGAAACTCTTAAGAAATCTATGATAGAGGTTACTAAAGGCAAAATTGAAGATGATAAGGGATTTTGGTTTAGATTGTCTGGATGTGAAACTTGTCATATTTGGCAAAGAGAGGTTAGAACTCTTCAAGCTAAATTAGACAAGGCTTTACAACCTAAAGTTACCTTTGTTATTGATCAATCACATTTTAGAAGTAACGTGAATAATCCTTATCAAAAATACACTTATATGATAAAGGATAAAGTTAGCAAAAGCAATTGTCATCCGAACTCAAATTTTCTATATTGTTGCAAAAGGGAACATATTATTGCTAAATGTCGATTTAGGAGATTCTTGGTTCCTAAAGGCATTTTTCAATGGTTGCCCAAATGCAACCAAAGTTTCACTCACACACTAGGACCCAATAAAAATAGGGTACCTCCTTCCCTTGTTTAAATTTGTAGGTTGAATGTCTTGAGGATACGGAGAGAACATGGGTTCTTGATAGTGGATGCTCAAGACACATGACGAGTGACATCTCCTTGTTCTTTGACTTTGTGGCTAAGAATAAAGGGTTTGTAACCTACAGTGATAATAACAAGGGAGCTATACTCAGAAAAGGTAGTGTAGGTAATCCATCATCTACTACTATCTCAGATGTCCTCTTAGTTAAAAGTCTTAAGCACAATCTCATTAGTATTAGCCAATTATGTGACATAGGATATAAAGTATCATTTTCAAAAGATTGTTGCATGATTGAACATAATGATAATAAGAATGATGTGCTTAAGTGATGGAGGGAAAATAATGTATACATGCTTGACTTGAATGAAGTATCTTTGACCAGCGCTAAATGTCTCATTTCCATGAGTGAAGACTCGTGGCTTTGGCATAGACGATTAGCGCATATCAACTTTGACTTGCTAAATAAAGTTGTTGCAAAAGGTCTAGTAGTTGGTCTTCCCAAAATCAAAATTTCAAAACATCACTTATGTGATGCGTGTCAAATGGAAAAGCAAACAAGGATCTCTTTTAAATCTAAAAATATTGTTTCCACAACGAGGCCCCTTTAACTTCTCCATATAAACCTTTTTGGGCTATCTAGAATTAAAAGTCTAGGTGGAAACTACTATGGTTTTGTTATAGTATATGACTACTCTAGATTTTGTTGGACTATCTTCTTAGCAAGTAAAAGTGACACTTTTTCTGCTTTTGAAAAGTTTGCCAAGATATCTCAAAACAAATTGAACACTAGCATAGTTACTATTCAAAGTGATCACGGAGGTGAATTTGAAAACCAACTCTTTGAGGAATTTTGTGAAACAAACGAAATTGATCATGATTTTTCTGCTCCAAGAACTCCACACTAAAATGGAGTAGTGGAACGTAAAAACCGAATTTTAGAAGAGCTTGGAAGGACTATGATCAATGAAAACGGCCTTCCTAAATATTTTTGGGCCGATGCCATAAATACGGCTTGTTATGTATTGAATAGGATACTCATTCGTCCTATTCTAAACAAAACCCCTTATGAATTGCTAAAGGGAAAGAAGCCTAATGTTTCACATCTTCATATCTTCGGATGTAAATGCTTTGTATTAAACAACGGTAAAGAAAACCTTGGTAAATTTGACTCAAAAGTCGATGAAGGTATCTTTCTTGGATACTCTCAATCTAGTAAAGCATATAGAGTATACAACAAAA